>NW_011495050.1:23020726-23028510 GCF_000754665.1 Bison bison bison | reverse complement strand
TATATATATATATATATATATATATATATTTATTTATTTAGTTGACTGAACCTGGTCCTAGTGGTGGCAACCCAGGATTTTTAGCTGCGTCCTGAGAGCTCTTAGTTGTGGCATGTGGGATCTAATTCCTTGACCAGGGATGGAATCTGGGTCCCCTGCATTGGGAGCATCAAGTCTTAGTCAGGCGACCACCTGGGAAGTCCCCACCCTTCAGATTCTGATTGCTATCTCTCCCTATGCACCAGACTGCCATGGCTCTTCTGACAATCCCCAAGACATCTTTTGGCTCATCCATCTTTTGGCTCAATAATCCTAATTTTTCTGGCAGGCTTAAAGCTAGCAATCATTTATCTTTCAGTTAAAAACAACAAAGTAAGGCATCCAGACCTGCATAAGACATAAGACATAAGACACAAGACATAAGAAGACACATTGAAAATTTAAAGAGCAAAGTGTGAATATTCTGCAAAAAAATTCATTAGCTCTCAAGATCAATAAGCAGATTAGTAGCAGAACAGCACTGAACGCTTTACTCATTCATTTGTCTGAGAAACCCAAGTTTTGAAGAAAGAGTGACATAAAATCCTTAGCATTTTATGCTGTAGAAGGCAGCCCCCATAGCATTCAATGTCAAAAATCTACACTCATTCCAATACCTCTAATTTTAAGGGCTTTTTTTCAGTCCCCCTTTCCATCTGAAATTTGTATTGTTGTTGGCCCAAACACCACTTTTTGATTGCCCTTGGTGCTTGCTGAGAATGCAGTCTCTAAAGCACTCTGTTTAATCTTTGAATCAGCTCAGGAAGATGGAATTACCATCCCTGGAAAACTGCAGTTTCATTTCAAGGAACGCACTGCAGCTGCAACAATAAGATGGAAGTGCGACTGGTCTGGAGGAGGCGAGGATTAAAGGTGCGGGATTGAGAAAGCCTAGCTCGCCCCTGCGAATAGAACGATCACATAAATCACAGACTAACCTTGGCCCCGCTCAGCTCGTGTTAGAGTGCGTAGTGTCACAGATTCCCCACAATTGGGGTTTGTCATCTTGAGCATCAGGATGGAGGCTGCAGATGCCAAAGAGGGGCCGGAGGGAGAACAGAGGATGAGGAGGAAGTGAATTATTTTGGTGACGGTGACTACTATTTTGATAGGAACCGGAATGTCTGTAATATTTCAAGAATCATGTATAAGGGCAAGAGCTGTTGGAAATGTGCCTTCCAACTTCAAAATGTGCCTGACCGTAAGAAAGCTGATAAGCGTTGGGGGGAGAGCAGCTGGAACTCCGCAGGCTGCTTGTGTTTCCTTTCTTGATATTTATTCCAAGACCACATTTGCAGCTGCTTTTATCTGCTCTTTAGAAGTTCTTGTATTTGGGGAATCATTAATTGTAAAATAAATACCTACTTGCTGACACGAAAATGTGATTTATTAGCGAGCTTCAGAACCCGTTGTCTGCTAATGCATGCATAGTGAATCTAGAACTTTCCACCCTACCCAAGAGGCCATTTATGGAGACTTAAGCTTATTGCACCTCCCATTTGCCTCCTCATAAGTGCCCTAGGCTAAGGCATTAAAATGATGCTCTCTTCAAGAGAAAATTTTTAAATTATGTTACCCAGTAAGATGGTTGGGGACATAAAAAGAGGTTTCTGAGTAACAGCCAGAGCCCTGAAAGGAGAGAAGAGACAGCACTGCAGCTGTAAGAGCAAGGTCATTGAGAAATAAGGTGTAGCCTGATCTTGTCAAAATGGGGCCAACACATGTTGGGATTTGGGGCAACACAAGAAGAAATTTGGGGACAGAGGTGAAACCATGAGAAAACTGGCCCCAGGATATCCAAGACACAACATCTTAGGATGCAGCAAGCTGAGGTGTGCATGCGTGATAAGTCGCTTCAATCACATCCGACTCTTCGAGACCCCATAAACTGTAGTCCCCAGGCTCCTTGTCAACGGGATTCTCCAGGCAAGAATACTGGAGTGGGTTGCCATGCTCTCCTCCAGGGGATCTTCCCGACCCAGGGATCGAACCCATGTCTCTTACATTCCTGCATTGGCAAGTGGGTTCTTTACCACTGGTGCCACTTGGAAAGCCCAAACTGAGGTGTGGTCAGTACCAGTTCTCTAGCTGGCTAATAAATTACATGCCCATTCAGTGAGTACCGACCAAACCAGTAGGTAAGGCAAGGTGCCAAGGGGTTTCAGGCAGCAACAGTGGGTAGTAGCATGGGTGATCCACAGGAGTCACTGGACCAGAATCCAGACCAGGCTGTGTAAGGGCCATGGCCAAGTGAAATGCTGTTCACAGCGTGTCCCAGGTGTATTCAGGACTAGGAGTTCAAGGCTGGGTAACTAAGCTGCTATCCAGCTGGAATCAAGACATCTAGATGGGTCCTGTTCTGAGACAGTGAGGGTGATGATGCTTCCACTCTGGGGCTACATTAAGGCCCCAGGCTTCATTAAGATTGAATGTAAGTAATTCATGCTGGTAATTCAACTTCATTCCAAATCACATGGGAAGGGCTGAGCCACCCATTTCTTTCCTGTCCTAGTCAGGTCTGGACCAGGTTTTGGCCCTGGAGTGGACACATGCCATTTGTCTGCTCACCAGTCCTTCCTTGGAAATGACTTCTCAATGACTCACTGTGATTCGGGTACTGCCTTCCCCAGGGCACAGGAGTGGAAATCAGGTCTGGCCAATCAGACTGCTTCATTTGCTCTCCCACACTGATTTCTCCAGAGATAGCAGATAAGATCAGCTTAGCCAACTCTTCCACTGAAGGTCCTCTCCAAATACTGGCATTTATTGAGTACTTGCTATGTGCCGGGAACTGCTCTAAATACTTCAGATGCATTTAATCCTCACATCAGTTCAAAAGATTAATGTTATTATCTCCCCCTCACAGATAAAGGAGGGCTTCCCTGATAGCTCAGCTGGTAAAGAATCCGCCTGCAATGCAGGAGACCTGGGTTTAATCCCCTGGAGAAGGGAAAGGCTACCCACTCCAGTATTCTGGCCTAGAGAATTCCATGGACTATATAGTACATGGGGTCACAAAGAGTCAGACACAACTGAGCAACTTTCACTACAGATAAAGGAACTGAGATAGAGTCATTTGTCTAAGACCACACAGCTAGGTGGTAGAGACAGACTATGTAACTAGGCAGCTGAGTCCCAGAGTCTAGGCGACTGCTGTGCGAGGAAAGACGCACTTGCTTCCTCTGGGACTGTAAACTGCGAGGATTATGTAAACTGGAGATACAAGTGACCTTCTTCCCGGGCCTCATCGTGGAAGTTGTCTGCAGTAGAGGAGAATGAGGCCTTACATTTTGAACAGGAGAGAGAAACAGAGAAAGAGAGAGGTTGAAAGAGACTTTCATCATATGGCTTGAGTTCCTGGATCTAGGTGTGCCCAAAGCTGTTCAACCCATGAACTCTTCAGGGACTAGGGACTAACTTTTCAGTTACAGGGATTAGGAAACATCCTTTATTGCTTAAGCTGGTTAGAGTTGTGCTTTTGTCATTTGCAAATGAGTCCTGATTAATTCAGGCTTTATCCTTGGGGTTACTCTATACGCACTGGTAGGGTTGGATAAGATGAGTCAGGATGTTAAAAAACACATTGGCATCCTGTGCTTTGTACACATGACATGTGTACAATTGCTATGGCATTCCATGGCTCCAGTTGTCCTCACATCACCAGTGCGCCCTGCCTCAGGGATGCTCTGTAAACATACTGACTATTCCCCACCCCCCACCCCCAGATAGAGTCCACTGGCCCCTGAAGAGAGGTTTAAAGTTAGAGCAATACGGGGCTATCACCTCATGAGGAGGAAATGTTTGATCTGCCTTATCAATGCCTAGGTTTATAGCACACTGCAAATAACCTGTAGAAATCTGGTTGAACACAAAAAGGGCACACCTGTGAAACTGTGAAAAGCAAGATAATCGCAATGCTTGTGCTTTGCAACACACTTACATGCCCCTTTTTAAAAAGTTAGGGGGTTGGGGACTTGGCTGGTTGAACTTTCAGGAAGAGCTAGTAGATTTTATACTTGTTCCATATTTGACTAATTAAACGTGTCCTTTCTAGGTTCCTGGGCTCACAGAGAAGTGGGCCTTGGTGTGGTTTGGCCTTGGGGTTAACACAAGTGAATACAGACACTCATACAACAGTGTCTGACACATAGTAACTGCTCATTAATCTTTGGTTTTCCAACAACTTCAATATCTGATATTACTTTTCTAATGAACAGATTCTATGATGGAATAGTGGGAAAGCAATTAACCGCTGGATGAACTATTGAAAGAAAGTCTCTAATCAATACTCCCCCCAATCCCCCACCAAGGACAAGTTTTAGAGATGGAAAAGATTTTTAATTCAAAGATCAAAACTGGAGAAACCGAGGTTAAGTGAAAGCCCAGGTCACACAGCTGATGAGTAACAGAATGACAATTAAAAGTTCCGGTTACCACAATTAAATTATGACAGTCTGTCAGTTTACATGGACAATGGTTTAGTCACTAAGTTGTGTCTGACTCTAGCAACCCCATGGACTGTAGCCCGCCAGGCTCCTCTGTCCATGGGATTCTCCAGGCAAGAATACTGGAATGGGTCACTATTTCCTTCTCCAATGAGAACAGTTAAATCCCTTTAGTTTGAGTGTGGTATAATCCAGTCTTTAAAATCTGAATTATCACAGTTTTCTCTGTTATCAACTAGTTTGGAAAGCAGAAACTGCTTGGTCAGCAAGAACCTATAGAACTTTACAGCTGAAAAAAATCGAAATGGAAATGGGAAGATGGGGTTAAACAGATGTCTCTCCTATAGGACCTCTCATAGCGTTGGCTGTGCTAACATGACTTTTGATTGTCCAGTAGGGAATCTAGTATACATCCTTTTCAAGTTTATTTGACCATGGAATCGTTTTCCTCAGCAAAGTTATTGAAATTTTGAGGTGTCCTAAACACCACCTAGGAAAATGGGAATGAATCTATGGAGTCCCTGAGTAGGTGCACGGTTTATTCTATAAATCCTCATTATTTTCCTGATGGCTGGGTCCCAGAGAGACAGAATCTTCATTTTCTGCTCAGTGAACCTCATTCCCCTCACTACTGGGGTTTCTGCTGGGACCTCTAGATCCCTCCCATGCTTTCAGCATATGAGGGGAGAAGCCAGAAACTGCAGCTGCCGCCCCAGGCCCCCAAACTCCGCTCCCCACCACAGCTTTGAATTCCCTCCGCGTGTAATTATAAAGTATGTGTTCAGTTATTTACTTTCCCTGTTCCATGCAGAGTGTGTTACTGAATAATACAGCTCACAAGTGAGCCCAGCTTTCCTGCTGCAAGGTCTGAATTAAAAAGATTACAACCCTGTATCATCCCAGTTTAAAAAGAAACCACTACTTATATAGCTTAAAAAAAAAAAAGAAACAAAGGTTCTCTGTCCTCTCAGAAATGCCAGCAAAATTGTAAAATTAAGACTTTTACATGGATTTTGTTGTTTCTGACAGCCCTAAATTGCCTCATTTAGAAAGGTAGAAAATAAAATGCCTATGTTTCTTGAATTTCCAGGAACCGCGTCTGGCAGCTGGTTCACTGTTGCCTTTTGGAGTTTGAGAGCAAGAAAAATTATAACCAAAGTGGTGTCAATTTGCTCTATTTATCTTGGGAATTAGCTTTAAAGCTTAATTGTTGCAGACAGTGACCTCTATACTCAAGTAAATCCCCCGGGCATTACAAAAGCAGACTACTCGGAGGGAATGTGAATGCCTTTGCGGTGAATGGCCTACATAGCGCCTGAAGGAAGACACTCACCCCATGAGGGAAGGAGTTGACCCCACAAGTTTGGTACTCACTTTCCAACACTCAGATCTGGTTCCTAACCCGCTGCTTCTGTCTGACCTGTGTTTCTGCCCCTGAGCTGGTCACAGAACTGCCCGTGAATGCTCCTCATCACAGAGACACACAGAGAGTCTTGACACGAGCTAAACTGGGGTTCACCAAGGGACTCCATTCAGCTTCCAAAGGCCCCTAGGGAAACAGCACAGTGGCCTGGCTGGGTGGATGAAGCTCTACTTACTTAGGAGGGTTCCTGGGAAGAGTTTTGGTCTGGAGACATGCCCTTCATCTGGCAGAATCTGGAACAAATGTTTGGCTGAAACCATATACTATCAAATTAATAGAACAATTGCAGGATAGAGAACAATAAGTCAGAAAACAAAAAATGCAAGTGTACAACTCACAAAGTCTACTTTATGGACATAGTACAACACTGAAGAAGCACACCATCCCCGCCCCCATCCCGCCCCAGCCTGATCCGTCTTGCGCATGAAAGTTGCTCAGTTGTGTCCGACTCTTTGCAACCCCATGGACAGTCCATGGAATTCTCCAGGCCAGAATACTGGAGTGGGTAGCTGTTCCCTTCTCCAGGGAATCTTCCCAGCTCAAGGATTGAACCTAGGTCTCCCGCGTTGCAGGCAGACTCTTAACCAGCTGAGCCACCAGGGAAGCCCAAGAATACTTGAGTGGTTAACCTATCCCTCTTCCAGCGAATCTTCACGACCCAGGAATCGAACCGGGGTCTCCTGCATTGCAGGTGGATTCTTTACCAGTTGAGCTGCCAGGCACATATTTAACTTTAAAAAAAAAAAAGAGAGAGAGAGACAGAGAGAGAAGGAGGAAGAGGAATAAATCACTTGAGCAAATAATACCCAGGCCTCTGCTGTGGTCAGTGTGAGTCCAGATACTCAGCAGATATCACTGAGGTAAAGGTGAACAGTTATGAGAGACAGTGGGTTTTTGGCAAATAGCCTTTTATAAACATAAAATATGCTGCTGACTGGCCTAAACTGCCCTAAACTGTTGCCTCTTAGGACAGGAGCCCTTCAGAACAAAAACAATAACGTCGAACTATATTACACTCTAGTATACACAACTGTCCCCTCTCCTGGAGTCAGCTCAAATTCAGAGCTGGGAGCCAGGGGTAAGCACTTTCTTTCACTCTGAAAAATAGAGCTCATTAATTGGCGTTTAACCTTGACTCGCTCTAGAAATGTTGTTCCCTCAGACCAAATCACAACCTCAGGAATGAGGAGCTAGGTGAAGACTTGCGTTTAGCAAACCAGATTAGTCAAATCAGTCCTGAGGATCCTTGGGAGAGCAGACAAGGCAGCCAGATCGTTCTGATGACTAGATCTCAGAATGGTCTAAAATAGGCCTCCGGGATACTTAGCTCCTGATTAACCAGGGGGAAGTGGAAGAGGAAATTTAAGACTCCAGTTTATCTTCTCAAATCAGGAGCAAGTGAGAAGCCAATGAAAGGAAAGAAATAAGAGAGAAAACAGACAGTAGAAAAACCGCTTTTGTAATCTGACTTTTGTGTTTCTCTGCTGGTTGCCCATGTTTCCCTGGGCTTCCCTTGTGGCTCAGCTGGAAAAGAATCTGCTTGCAATGTGGGAGACCTGGGTTCCACCCCCTGGGAAGATCCCCTGGAGAAGGGAAAGGCTACCCACTCCAGTATTCTGGCCTGGAGAATGCCATGGACTGAATAGCCCATGGGGTCGCAAAGAGTCGGATACGACTGAGCGACTTTCACTCTCCAGGTTTCTTGTCGTTGTTGTTCAGTTGCACAGTCGTGTCTGACTCTTTGTGACCCTGTAGACTGTAGCCCGCTGGGCTCCTCTGTCCATGGGATTTCCCAGGCAAGAATACTGGAGTGGGTTGTCATTTCTTTCTCCAGGGGATCTTCCTGATTCAGGGATCGAATCAACATCTCCTTCATT
>NW_011495050.1:23020277-23020626 GCF_000754665.1 Bison bison bison | reverse complement strand
TACCACTGAGCCACTAGGAAAGCCTTCCCAGATTTACCTATCTAAATAATTCCAACACAACATCTTAGGTCAATTGTTCCCAAACAGCCAATTTAAGGACCCATGAAAGCTCAACATTCAGAAAAAGAAGATCATGGCATCTGGTCCCATCACTTCATGGGAAATAGATGGGGAAACAGTGGAAAGGGTGTCAGACTTTATTTTTGGGGGGCTCCAAAATCACTGCAGATGGTGATTGCAGCCATGAAATTAAAAGATGCTTACTCCTTTGGAAGGAAAGTTATGACCAACCTAGATAGCATATTCAAAAGCAGAGACGTTACTTTGCAAACAAAAGGTCCGTCTAGTC
>NW_011495050.1:23014879-23020002 GCF_000754665.1 Bison bison bison | reverse complement strand
GTCTGAGTGAACTCCGGGAGTTGGTGATGGACAGGGAGGCCTGGCGTGCTGCGATTCATGGGGTTGCAAAGAGTAGGACACGACTGACTGACTGAACTGAACTGAACTGAAGGCTAGTCACAAGTGGATAGCTTGAAATATCTCAGTTTCCAGATTGACCTATGAAGTCTAACGTCAGACCAGGGTTCTTAACACCTTAGAGGAAAGTGATTAAACAGGTCTTTAAGGAGACAGTGTGGCAGTAGAGACCCAAGCCTGGAGGAGTTGTTGCTGAAATTTAATCTACAGACAAACTACCTAGGGATCTAGTTAAAATGCAGATTCTCAATCAGTAGGTCTGGCTACTAACCAGCCCCCAGATCAGGTCAAAAGTGCTGGTCCTCCAACCACATTTTGAAAAGCTAAGTCCTGGAGGAGGGCTGAGGCTGGATATCTGGTGCTCAGATGCTTGGTATGGCACAACAGGCTGCTGGGATCACCTTTTTCCAGAGGAAAATTCCAGCTGCAGACTAGAGATTGTGAGGTATAATAGAAAGAGCCCCTCTTTGAAATCAGGAATCCTGGTTCTGGGCTGTGGAAAAGTCAGCAGCTTGAGAAAATTACTTTCCTCCTAAGCCTCTGTGATCACACAGGTAAAATGACAAGACTGAATTATATTGTTTCTGGAATACTTTCTCATTCCAGGATCCTAAATCCTTTAACCCCAGAACATAGAATAGGCTCAAACCAACTTAGGTGGCCTTTTCTAACTTTGCAGGTTCTTAGTTACTGTATTTTTAAAAAATCAACAAGAGTGTCATACATCCTCTTGGTATGTTTGCTGTAAAATGTGCATATCCTTCCTATACATTGATTGTATACATTACTATTTAGACATGTAGTTACACCCTAAAGGGGGGAAATACATTTGTATGTGGAGGGTTGATAAAAGAAAATGCTATTGTATACAGATTGAAAAACATCATACTTTATTTTTAAAATATTGTAAGGGCTGGTATAAACAAGTCATCGCTTGCAGATGTGTATAAAAGCTGCACGAATTGTGCACATGTACTATTTGGAGGGGGAAGAAAACCTGGTTTTTAAAAATTGTTTGGACTGTATGTTCTTTTCCTTTTTAGCAGGGTGGGGAGCCAAAGGAATTGAATTACAGGGTAGAATATAAAATACCTCCTTCAAGGAAATAAATGTGTAACAGAAACTATCTAGCCAGTTCTTAGGCATGGGAACCCCCCGGGCCTGTGTAAATGTGTGTAACTGTGTCCCCAGTGTCACGCCAGATGTTTCTGCGGGGGAGGGAGCCTCTTCCCCCTACACTGGCATTAACGCTGTGCGTGTCACCTCCACGCTCAGACTTGCCCCTGGCCAAGTAGCACCCTGAAGGAGGACCCCAGATGAAACTGGGGGTCCACAGGCCCTTCGCACCCACCTCTCTCCATACCTAGAAAGTCATGTTTGTTGCAAGCATCCTCCTAGGCTAGGAGAAAGAATAGAGCCTGTATTAACAGAGGATAAGGCTCAGAAGCAAAGTTAACCAGGCAGAGAGGTCAGGCCAGGACAACTTTACATGGTAATTAAGTCTCTCCACACTTATCTTTGGAGACTGTCCTTGGGCTCTAGCTGCGCAAGGCCTTTTCTGCTGTGTGGGGGGTCCCCTGGTAGCTTTGATTCTGCCCCTCAGGGCAACCTGAGCTGCACATTTTTTGCTGCAGCCTAAGGCTGCCAAGACTGTAGAAAGGCAGATCCTGGCTTCTGCAGTTGCCCCCTACACCTGCTTTACACAGTGAAGGGGCTAGGAAGAATCCAGGACCTCCGCTTTTCCTGTAGTGTGTTCTATCTCATTCTTCTTCTTACATTTCAAGGGGAAAATGAAGTACTCCTGCAGAACGCCCACTTACATGGCCCGCCTATCACCCAGTGCCCATCCCACAAAGGGTGTTCCCCTCGATCGATGGATCCATCGTCCCCAGGCAGGCTCCTGACACTCCTCATCTCCCAACCTCACCCACTTTAGTTCACACCTCCCTGCTCTAAGCAGAAAGTCACCACAAGTAGGAGTACGTGGGCCAGGAGTCAAACCGGCATCCCTTACGTTGCAAGGTGGATTATTAATCACTGGACCACGAGGGAAATCCCGAAAGTCATTTCTTGAAGAGCTAGACACCACATTGACTCTGACTTGCCTATGTTTATGTGAGAGATAAAATAACTTCTTTGTTGCTTAACCTCTCATTATTTTGGATTTCCCGAAACTCACAGCTCAATTGTATTCTAACTAATACAATCCCTTGCCCCTTAAGACCTCAGGAAATGGCAAAATTAATTGTATCATTGTTTCACTAATGAGTAACATCCAAAATAATAGCTTTGAAGCCTAAAAAAAAAACTATTCATTTTAGATCTACTCCACAAATTCTCTAATTGCATAAAATATAACAAAATACCAAAAAATGTAATATACAGTACAGTATTCCTGTTTTTTTAGTATCAACAGTAAAAATAACTCTTGATAAAAGTCTTACTGTCAAGGCAGATGACTTTTTCTCTAGAAATACTTCTTGCAATGACTTAATTCGCATATAATTGACCACTAGATATCAGACACCAGGTCAAATTTCTTCCCTTCAGTTTTCTTTCCAAATTCTTGGAGGGGTGACAAGAATAATTTTGTGTTGAAGAGGTCAGTTTATGTTAATGGGTAAGAAAAAAAATCATAACTTTGCATTAATATGACTTCATATCATTTAACCCTTAGAATATTCTTAATTTGCATATTCAGAACTGAGGTGCCAGTCAGTGGCATGACTTGCCCAAGATAATAAACTATTAGCTCGTACCTTTGGATCCAGGCTTTCTGATTTATACTATATCATAATTGTCTATTGACTTGTTTGTCTCTCCACGAGACCATAGCTCCTTACACATTGTTGGATCCCCAACACTAACACAGGGCCAGCCATGCTAAATATCCTCAATAAATACATGTTAAATGAATTAACAAGTAAAAAATCTCACTTTGCCATTGCTGCTTTGTTCTGCAAGGGTTCTACAAGCCGACGCTTTTAATATATTCCAGGTCACTCCCAGGCCATATGGCCTGTCAAGAGAGTGTGGTCAAGGATGAGACAGAGGGAGCAGGCCTGGTGAACACACCCGTATGACACACTCGTGTTCTCCTCCACACTCTCCTGGGCCTGGGTGGGCCCACCACGTAGGGCATTTGGACGAGTGCCTCACAGCCTGGGAGACGACTTGCACTGTGTGTACTTTTCCAGGGAAAGGAAAAGGCACCCGTAGTCTAACAGGTTAGAAATGCTGCTGCCTGGTGTCCTGACATCATAGCACCCACCCAGGCTGGTTCCTGGGGGCTGGCGCACTTGCCAGGCATGGGCCTGGGCTGGGGGAGAGGCGCTGGGGTTGGGGAGCAGTGTAGAGGAAGAGAATGTGGGAAAAGTGTTAAGCACCATAAAACGGAGTATGTGGCTAAGACATGCGGTGTGACCAGGTACTGCGACACAGTGCATGGAGTAAGGGCAGAATGATATGTTTGTCTCCATATACATTGACACTAGCTGTGTTTTGTGCTCAGAGCCAAAGATAAAAGAGCTCACCATTTCTTGTAAGACCTGGATTCCCCGAAGCCAACTGGATCTGAGCTGCTTCTGCTCCAAGTTCTGCTGAGGAACAGTGAGCATGGGGCCAACCTAACTGTCTGCCACTTCTTTTCCCCTTCCCTCCAGCAAGAGTGCCAGAGGAAGAAGGGTGTGTTTCTTTTCTGTGGCTCCTTACAGAGTCAGGAGGTGAAAACAGGCTTGAGTGAGCTATGGTCACCAATCATAAGGAATCTACAGCTAAATTATCACCTGGCATGATGGAAATAACATTATTGTAAAATGCTGTCATTATATTAAGGCCTTCCAGTTGGAAAGCCAAAAGTTAAGCCTGTGCTGGCATTCGTTTTCCAATAAATGAGCTGGCTCAAACACTGACTTTCTCTCCTTGACTAGTAAAAGTGACCTAAAAATGTAAGAAAAAGTTCAATAAATGTTTTAAAGATTGCTATAAAGTACAAATACTTTAACAATTTAACAAAACCAGAGGAAAGCAACCTTAAAGTTCCACCTTCCTTTCCCTTGCCCCCGCCCCAAGTCAGGATGAAAGCTCTGGGTCTCAAACAATAACACAATTGTCTTGTACCTGGTACGCAGTAGACACTCAAATATATTTGGTGACAAGGAATTCTACGCCTTATGAGTTGGCACCTCTCAGGCTTTTCAGAGAGTTTGATGACTTGGCATAGATTCAAGAATAGTGTATTAATCTTCTGGGGAATATTCACAGGCAAACAGCTACAGGGATATACATTTTCCTTTGTTAAAACTTGTATCTGCATTCAAATGCTGGCCTTGGCATTTCCTAAGTGCTGGCTGCTTTGAATGTTACTATGTCAGACCATCTGCACTGGAAAGCAAAATCCTGTTAAGAAATATGATCACAGGTTGTAAAGAGATTATCATGTTCCTGACCATTATACATTTTATATTTTGAAAATCCCCATAAGAAAAGGTCATACTAAAATAGTAACTCTTTGTCAAAGTGAAGCTGAGTACTTTTAGACAATTTATGACTAAGGCAATATGAAAATTCATTTTTGTTTGCGGGTATTTTCAGTGGCTTTCCTGTACCAGCACACTCAAGTCAAACTTTTTTTCTGACTGAAAAGAGATGAGAGGTTTCCAGATATTTAAGCAACTGGCCACTGACTAAGGGGCAAAGTGCCTTCCACTGTTCTCACTGCCTAACAATGAGAAAACCTCAGTGGGTAGCAGATGGTGCAGTGGAAGCGGCTCTTTGGCTGGCTGAGGACAGAAGTTCAAGTCAAGGTCCTGGAGAGAAGCGGCAAAGTGAAAGGTTAAGGGAGATTGATTTGGTATAAGAAAACCAGAAAGTGAGAGTTTCATCTGGAATTACAGAAACTCTGTGAGGGGGAACAACAAAATTTTGTACTATCAAGTGACAGGTAAGGAGGTTTGACACGGTCCTAAGGTGAGAAATCTGCAGGTTGAGGATCAGGATGTTAACATCTGGGTACTGCCCCCGCCCCCTCCCCAACACCCCCCACT
>NW_011495050.1:23013187-23014779 GCF_000754665.1 Bison bison bison | reverse complement strand
GCAAGATGGGAGCTAGTGCCCAAGGTCTGTGAGCCAGCATTCAGTACCAAGATCTCCTTGTACGGCCTCAGGGCTCAGAGACTTTGAGCCTGGTCCAATCACGTTCCCACCCAGCGACTGTGACACTGCCACACCCCAGGTGCCAAGCACTCTGACCCAGTGCGGAAGGCATAAGATGCGGGCAGTGTATGTCAAGGTGTGTGTAGAAGTGTATGCAGCAGACACAGAATCTCTAGGATGTGATGAAAACCAGAAAAAAAATTAACCTCAACCTGGATGAAGAAGGGAGTCAGAAACTTTAAAAGGGGGTACATTGCTCCTGTTCAGTCCCTAATAGGGCTATTTCCGGAAGTCACATCAAATCTAAAGAATCCGCCTGCCAATGTAGTTCCATTCCTGGATTCCCTGGAGGAGGAGATGTCAACCCACTCCAGTATTTTTTCCTGGAGAATCCCATGGACAGAGGAGCCAGGCTGGCTACAGTCCATGAGGTGGGAAAGAGTCGGACACGATTGAGATACTGAGGACACCCATTCTAATGCGTAGGGCTTTCCCTCCCTTGCTCTTCTGCAGGCGACCTGAGTCCTTGAAAGGAGGGGTTGTGCCTAGTTTACCTGGGGATCCTCTACAAGTCTCCAAGGACTTGGGAGGGGCCTCTGAAAAAGTCAGATGAATGAGTGAAGGAATGAATGAACGAAGGAATGAACTAGTTGTCCTAAGCCAGACTAGGCGGGCATTCCCTGGAGAGAAAGGAAAGGAAGGCAAGGAGGGAGAAAAGAAAGAAGGGAGGGAGGAAATTTGGGGGAGAGAGAGAGCCTGAAAGATTAATCGCGCACTTAGGCGATGGCTCCCAAAAGTGAATTCCATCTAGGTTAGTGATTCTTAAACTTCAGCGTGCATCAGCATCACCTGGAGAGCTTGTTCAAACCCAGATCGCCAGCCCACTCCTAGAGTGTCAGGTCCAGAGAATCTGCTTTTCTAACCAGTTCCGGAGGTGGCTGATGCTATTGGACCACACCTTACGACGGTAACTCTGGACCGATCCCGGAGTCCCAGAGAAATGACCTCTGTAGCTAGAAACGGAAACTCCAAGGCAATCCCAGGCCCTGCATGGTAAAAACAGACCGCAGACAACAGCAGAACCGCTCAGCCCCGGCCAACTCACTGCCGCTTTAAGGACAGGGAGCGCATTTGGAAATCAAGATTTTCGTTAGAATGTTCCCAACGGTTAAGGATTCGCAAGTTTGTGTGTATGTTTAAGTGAAAACCTAATAAAAATAGATTTGCAGACTGAGCCGTCGTCTTTTCTGAGGAAGATCTTGCTCAGCGCGAGGACTGGGCCAAGCCTACTTGGCCCAGAGAGGGCACATCTCCATCCTTGGGAGGCGCCCGGGTCTTGTCCTCCCTCGGCTGCGGAAATCTGTAAGCCCGGTCTTCCGAGTCACCGACATCATCGGGCTCCGTTAGAAGAGCAGCTTGAACTGGAAGCTGCCCTTGGACACGGGAGCCTCCTAGGGAGTGACCTGGCTGTCTCCGGCGAGGCGAACTGCTGGTGACCCGCTTCTCTGCGGCGCTAAAGGCGAAAGCTCGTG
>NW_011495050.1:23012900-23013087 GCF_000754665.1 Bison bison bison | reverse complement strand
GAGTTGGCCTGGCTACGGCGGCGCCCGACCACCTCCCACCGGAGAAACCAAACTTGGATGGACCCCGGGCTCGCGGGAGGGTCTGCCCAACCGCGGCGTGGCAACGGAGCTAAACCCTCCCACCCGGTCTTCCGCGTCTACAGGTAGCTCTCGCCTTCCCTTCGGACCTAGGAGCCAGGCGTCCTTG
>NW_011495050.1:23008839-23012465 GCF_000754665.1 Bison bison bison | reverse complement strand
GTGCGCCTCGCTACGCGCATCGTTCAGCTCTCGCGCTTAGGGAGAGCACAGCCTGCCCACAGATCCATTTCCGTTAGGGCTTCAAAAGCTGGGTGAGATGAGACGTACGTCGCGGGGAGTGGGAGAGCCTTTCCAAATGCAGTCCTGAGCAATCTCTCTTGCCTCTCCCCCTGGACCACGTCCGCGGCCTGGGAATCTGCCGGAATCTGAGCTGATCACCCGGCCGCAGCCAACTCCCCGAGGGACGGGAGGATATCTTTCCCCTGCCCTGGGGAAGTCAGAGTCTCCCTGGGCAGCGACAAGAGTCCGTCTAGGGACAACCGGCCAGGAGGGCAGTCTGTGCAAGGCCACCGGGCGGGGATGCTCAGAAAGGCCCCAGCGATGAGGGTAGAGCGGCTCCCTGGCTCTGACAACAGGCCAGGCCCTCTCCGCAGCGCCCGTGCCGCGCACACGACTCTACATCCCCCCACCCCACCCGGCAAAGGGCCCAGGACAAGATGAAAGGAGCCCAGCGGCGGGCAGGACCGCCGACCGCCAGGCATTCACCCCCGGAGCCAACCCGCCCGGGTGACCGCCCCGAGCGTCCGCGCCGCGTCGTGCTCGGCCCGCGCCTCCAGGGGGCGCTGCGGCTCTTCCCGCCGAGCTCCCGCCCGCGGCCGCGCTTTCCCAACCCTGGACCCTTTGTAGAGCCCAATAGCGAAAACTCCTTTTTACAAGAGCAAACTCTCACGTTTTCCCGCCGTCACAATCCTCAGTTCCTGCGTCCAGTGCCCGCGACCGTCCTCTAGCTTTCCTCACGATTCTGGGGCTGGAGGGCACGCGCCCAGAGAAGAGCCCGGCTCGATGGAGACTCCAGACTCCTGGCGAGAAGTGGCAAACAGTGAGGGAAGTTCAAATGCAAAAGGTGCCCCTCGCCCTCCCCAACACCACCACCCGGCCCTGGAGAGGCAAGGAAGGCGGGAGAGAGGGGAGGCGAGTCCCCAGTCCTCGAAGGTCATGGCACCTGGGATCCCTGGGAAAACACGGAGTGTCCATAATTTGTGACATCAAGGGCCAGAGTCTTTTTTTAGGATGTCCGCAGCGCGCGGGTCAGAGGGAGAGGCTCAGCGTCGACCTCAGGGAAGTGTGTCTGACACCTGTTCGCGGGGTTTAACTGGCGGAGCCTCCTGGGTGGGCCGGCAGGGAGGGTAGGGAGAAGTTGGGGGGAAGGGGCCTACCGCTGACGAACCCCCTCCTCCTCCCACTTGGCCGCCGCCGTCCTCTCCCCCGCCTGCGCCCGGGGAGGTTCGGGTTTGGGCTACAAGTGCTCGCGCTCCCCTTGTCAGTCTCTTAGCCATTTCCCTGGAAGCCTCCTTGGTTGGTGTCGAAAGCCCAAGAGACGCGAGGACAGCAGACGATCAGTTGGCGGAAACTTCGGAGGGAACCGCAGCTCAGCTCGGGGAGGGCGCAGGCAGAGCTGGGACTCAGCCCCAGGGCGCGCACCCCCGGACCCCCAACCCCACCCGCCAACTCGCCGCGGGGCCCATCTTCCTTGCCAGGCGGGGCGCTAGGGGAGTCCCGCCGACGAGGCTCCTCCTGGGTGGGCCTCCACTGACCGTGCGCTCTCGACGCCGGCGGGGTCAGGGTGCTTTGCCCCGGGGCAGAGCGTGGAGCACCTCCAGGGCCCGGCCTTGGGTGGCCGCAGAGGTGGCCCGAGGGGCCCCCCGCGAGCCGCCTCCAGTGGTTCTCCGCGTGGCGCGCACACCTGCGTGCGGCGATGGCCGGGCCTGCAGGCTGTCGACGCGCCCTCCCGCCCCGAGGCCTCCCCCCAAGGCAGCCGAAGCTGCCCTACCTTTCCAACAGCCGCAGGGCTCTGGCCGGCTTGGCCCAGACGCCACTGTGGCACTTCGAAGCCTGGGGTGGGCGAGGTAAACACGGTTGTGGAAAAACCCGGGCTCAAGAGGTTTGCGGAAAAGAGGGAGCCGTTCTGGTTGGAAATTCTGTTTACCTCCCGGCAAGAGCAGGCGGCGCGGCACACACACACACACACACACACACACACACAGGGAAGGTGTGAAGCCCACCCCTGGGGAGTGGCCTCCACTTGCAGAAAAGGAAATATGAAGCGTAGGAACACTCTTCAGGTCACCACCCTGGGAGTTGTGTCCTGGGGGTCTGAAAGAAGAGAAAGTTCCCTCCAGATCTTCCAAATTGAGAAAAGCTGGGGAAGGAATGAAGCGGTTAGAGAGAGGGGACCGCAGGCACCCCCGTGGCTGGGGCTCAGGACTGAGCGCTAAAATGAAAGCACCCCTATAGAATCCACTAGGGAAAACGTGTGTGTGTGTGTGTGTGTGTGTGTGTGTGTTTTAAGTCCTAAACTCAGGCATTCCGTACTTCCACGCAGTTGGTTAAGTCTACATTGAAGCAGTTAAATGTTGAAAGATATTAAACACTCTTCATTCCAAGCTCACTTTTTAATCTTTGCAAATTTGAAATTGGAAAGAAAAAAAAAAGATCTACTATCTCTGAATTATGTTTTACCAAAGGAACGAAAAAATGTACCCACCTCTGCATAAATAAAATAGAAGAGATTATATCCAAATAAAATAATAACCCGTAGCTTCTGCGTGGCTCCCCAACCACTGTTTGACCTTTTGACAGTTTTTAGTCTTCTGCTTATACGTGTCCACTTCCCCGCACAATTGAGATTATTTGGGGCGGCACATTCAAAACCATATTTTGGCGGAACACCTTTGAATTGTACTGCCTCTTGGCTTGAAGATCTGTGCCCCTCAAAGCGCCGACTTGCAGGGGGCTGATGTAAATCGCCTCTGGCGAACTCGTCTGGGACGAAGGGCGTTTTGCTCAGTGTTGCTCGGCAGATCTCATCTGGAAAGAGGCTGTTTAAAATGAGAGTATGTCATCCCCTTTCTGTCACTCGGTCACCCTACTTCCAGAGTAGCTGAAGTGCGTTCTGCAATTACACTCACACAAGACCAAATCTTTAGAAGAACCTGAAAAAATGTATCACTACACTTCAAATTCGATTAAGTTTCCTGGCGACTGAACAATGAACTCTTTTTTTTTTTTTGCTGGGAATGAAGATGTACACGTTTGAGACGCTGGAATAGTATTTTCCTAAATATTTTAAATGATTGCTCTTCACCCATTCCAGATGGATTCTTTATTGTTTGCCAATGGGTTGCAGATGCCCACCCCTTTAACCAAGTTGGTTAACTGCTTATGAAATGTACACTGACTGATTAAAGCTTAAATTTTGGGAGAAATTTCTCCTGGGATATTCCACATATGTCTTTAAGGTAATTACGAAATTAGTCAATTGTCACCTCTATAAACAAACTTCGTTTTGAAAACAGCAGGGGAAAACAGACTACCCATAGTCATAATTGACCATAAGTATGTGCAAAACTGTATTTAAAATTGGGGGAAGGGTGATATATGCTGGAGAATACAATCTAAAAGTGACTGGTTTTACCTATGAAGAAGGTAGTTATGTTAAACGTGTTAAGATGTGGAAATTAACGCTGCGAGCGCGCCAAGTAAAGCTACAAAAATGCCCTTTGGGTTTCTCGGCGGGGGTCTTCGGAAGGCAGAAAGCCAATTGTGCAGCTTCTAATGTTATAAGG
>NW_011495050.1:23004657-23008739 GCF_000754665.1 Bison bison bison | reverse complement strand
AAAGTGGCACCGAGAAGGAAGGGGCCGGGCGTTGTGTTTGTGTGAGTTTTGAACCGCGTCGCCTCGGCTCTGCCTGTGTAACAGGGGAACCTCGAGCAAACCTGTGCCTTTAAGACTCAGTTGCTATCCAAACACAAGTAAACAGAGTGGACCATTAGCGGGCGCCGGGCGCGGAGGCGGAGCCTGGGCGCAGGGGGCCCCGCGAGGCGGCGGGACGCCCGCCCGAAGGGGAGGCGGGGCCGCTACTAAAGCTGGAGTCTGCCGGCCGCGGGCAGCCTGGGGAGGGACGCGGGCGGGGACAGAGCTCGGCGCGCTCGCTGCTGCTGGAGGGCGATGGCCCTGCGAGGCTGCAGGCTCCGACCTTACCCGGAGTCGGCGGCGAGAGGTTCGCGGGGGCGCGAGGTTCCAGGCGAGCGCTGAGGGCGGGCTTCTACCATCCCCGGGTCCTTGCACATTCTAAGTCCACAGACGAAGACGAGGATCCGCTCTCGGTTTGGCTGCCCGTCGTCCTCCAGATCATGTCCGCTGCTCCCGGGACTCCGCGCAGAAAAAGCAGTTTGGCCGGCGTGGAACCAATGACCTTTCCAAGCTGTGCGCCTCACTGCCTGGACCAGGTCTGAGTGGCGCTGCCCAGGCGGACCTTTCTGCTGGAGGTAAGTGTCCACTATGGGAAGGGGGCTGCAGCCGCCCTAAGGAAAGCAGGCTGCAGCCGGGGCGCTCCGAGTCTCGGTCCGGCGTGCCACAAGTTCCGAACTCGGGTAAAAGAAATCACATGGATGCATTCCTGGGGCATTGTATTTTTCACTTTATGGGATCCCAGGCTCGCCACTCCCAGATAACACGCAACAACACGCGCTTTCGCATACTGTTTTTAGTTTTGTTTTGCAACACTGAATCGAAGCCCTCCGCAAAGCTTCTTCTAAAAGCTGATCTACATACTTTGAGATAAAACCCCACAACACCCCCCCACCTCTTTTTTTCCCCCCTTACCCTGCCATAGTATTCCAGAGCAGGGGGCAGCCGTCCCGCGGCAGCCGCGGCAGCGCGGACGGGCCGAGACACACGGTGCCTGCCGAGCCAGCGCGTTTCAGGAGAAAAGTAATAGTTCAGTCCTAGATAATTCTCCAACCTTGTGCCGGCCTTTTGATTTTCTTCCCACCCTCCAGTCCTGACGGAGGCGGGCAGAAGGCAAATCCCCCTGGGGTTTAAACGCTGGGATTCTCGAGAAATAGCAACGGAGAAAGGTGTTGCATCTGTAGAATGAGGAGGGAGAAAAAGGTGTTTGTGGAGGGTGCGCTGGCTCTGTCTGCCTACCTGTTAGCAGGGGAACAAAAGAGGGCTGGAGTTTCCCGGAGCCAAACGGTGCAGACAGCTACTTTCTCTGCTAAACAAACTGCAGTCCCGAGCAGAACAAGAAAATTACTCATGCAGGGGGAGCGAGGGAGCAGAGAGAAACAGAACCCAGATTATGCGGAAGGCATCTTAATTTAATTAACTCCTTGGGAAGGCAGAGACGCAGCGAAGGGGCAGGAACTTCGCGGTGGTTTCTCTCTGTTCACCTGACCCAGTCTGGCCATTTTTATTTTCTTTCTTTCTTTTTTTTTTAAATGATCTCTTAAATCTACTTGAAGTATAGCTCTCTGATTAACGTAAAATTCTATTGTGGCTTGGGCTGAAATTCAGCGAGCCTGTGGAGCCATCAGTCATTTCTCTCAGACACCAACCCACAGGTTTTAGCAGATGACCCCTGACTGTATATTATTTTTAGATAATTCAGTGTAATAACACATTACCAAAGAGCGAGACTCCTTATCGAATGACCATTTTTTCCCCTCCAGTGTTTTGAAGGCTTCATTGTACTGAAATTAGTATGTGCACCTCTCACTTGTTGACAGCCAGTGAGCTAAATTTTACAAAACTTCTGTACATGTCTGGAAATTTCTTGTGAAGAAGACCGATGAAAGAAAACAAGCCTCAATTCCACTGTAATATTTATGTCTTTTCGTTGGTTTAAGTTTCTTTCCTTGCAAAATTAAAAGTAACCAATGTTCCGGAACGGGGTGGTGAAGAAGTGACAGCAGATGATGGCTGTTATTGCTTGAAACTGAGTGTGAGAACTACATGCTCAGCTCTAGACAAAAACGAAAGTACTTTAGATCTCTGCATTGACTTCAAGTATCTTTTGACATATATTTCCAACTACTCAGCAGGAGAGTGAAAACCTGAACTCCCTAATTATGCGAAAAATGTTTAATGAATATTTAGGGTGGTTCTGTTTATGAAGGCCTTGCTTTTTGTCTTCTATGAAGAAACTATTTGTCCTGCAAATCAAAACGAACACATACTATGAAACAGCGCTTTTGTGCCACCATGAAGTTGAATTATAACAGAGGCAATAATTTGGGTTATAAACCATTCAGTGAAAAGGGAAGGAAGATGGCTCTCAAGTTTCTGCTGGCAGAATTAACATGTAACCTTTACGGCAGAGTTCACTTTATGCATTTGGAATCAAACTCATAAGTCATGGTATTCCTTCAGTCGACAATACACCCCACACACATGCACATACTTACCAGGAGAATGTGGTGGGAATTGCACTTTGCCTCCTGTATTTATTTCTAAGAAATCCAGTCTGGGAATACACCCAAATAATAATTTGGGTTTCCTCTCTATGTGGGGAGGCCACTTTTTAATACTAGGGGAAAAATAATATTTTGAATCTCTAGAAAATCCTCCTTATGCAAAAGGAAGGAAATAAAGGTGTAACTTATTATTTTTAATGCAAGAGGAAAACAATCAGATTACCAGAGATGTTAGTAGAATCCTTTTTTCCCCCCTACCTCTCTAGGAGAGGGCTTGAGGGTTGCCACTGAAGAAAAATGAATTGTGATTTGTGGTGGGAAAGTTTATTACTAATGGAGGTTTACAGTTTCGGTTGAACGGTCTGACTGAGACCCCCTGACTGTTACACACCTCTCATTAACTCCCGACCTCAACTCCCAGACCGCATACCACCAGGCAGAAGCGGTTCGTTAATAAATCGCTGTCTCCCAGTCGTTTCAAACGGAGGAGGGAGGGAAGGTGTGGGCCCTCGTGGAGGCCGTCAGATTCTGCCTGGCCGGAGCGCTGTGTCATTAGCGCAGCCCCCTAAGCCTGCCCTCAGAAAGAGCCACAGGCAACTCTTCTCCAACACTAGAGAGGGACATTTAGACGCAGAAAGGGCTAGTGCGCAATGAAGTCTGAACAGAGTCTCCCATCTTCCTGCTGGGTTCAAAAGCCGGGCGTAAAGCTTGATGGCTCAGACAGGCCTGCCTGCGCCTCTCCAGGGAAAGCGCTTAGCTTGTGACGCCCGCACCTGGGGAGCCGCCTTCAGAGGCTGGTGCCGGGCCGCCGAGCTGGCACCCCTGGCTGCTAAAAAGAGGGCTGGCGGTGGGAGAAAGTGGGCCTGCCCTGAAAGCAGGTGAGGCGCCGCGGGAAACGGGGTCTGAAACCAGACCTCCGCTTTGCCATTGGGGGCGCAGGGAGAGGCAAGCGCGTGCTCCCTGTTTAGGCCCAAGGCGGACGACCCGGGCGGGCTTCCCAGGGGCAGAAGCAGCGTCGCCCTCTACTGCAGGCCGATAAACAAGCTTCCGTCGGGCTGGCAGAGCGGCTCGCCTGCTGCTCCTTGCCTTTTCCTCCCCAGGGAACCCGGTCTTCTCTTTTCCTGGGGCCTCCCGGGTGTAGGAGCCTCTCCGGGGGCCAGATCGAGAGGCGCTCGGGTACTCCCGAGAGCTGGGCGCTGGGTCTGGGAGAACGGGCTCTGGCCTCAGCCACCCCCCCTACCCTCCCTGTCTGAGCCCGAACCATCTGGAAGGGATCTTGGTGGGGGGTGGGAGGGGACGGCCCCTGGGAAGGAGGAGGGGGCGATTCCAGGCCTCACTGGCCCCGAGGTGTCACTTTTCTTTCCTGTGGCCCGTCACCGCTGATAAATGGGACCAAGGCAGAGGAAGGAAAAAGAAAACCTCTGAGGTCAGCCCCGGGCAAGGCGGCCCCTCCGAGGGCCAGGCAGCCCAGGAGCGCAAAGCGTCCCCGGGCTGCGCACC
>NW_011495050.1:23004060-23004314 GCF_000754665.1 Bison bison bison | reverse complement strand
GGGTGGGGAGGGGGTCTTAGAAGGAAGGTGTGGAAGCCCACGCGGCGCCAAGGGACAGACCAAGCGGTCTTGGATAATAGTCACGACTTTACCCTCTGTCCCCCAGCCATCTTTTAGGACTCTCTTCGCGTGCCGTTGTCTGGGTTTTCGCCGGAGCCCCACGCCCATCCTCCTCTGAGTCCTGGAAAAAAGGGGTGGCTACCCCCGCCCTGCAACGTCCCGGAAAATGGGGAGCAAGGCCCTGCCGGCGCCCA
>NW_011495050.1:22977990-23003960 GCF_000754665.1 Bison bison bison | reverse complement strand
GCCCATTCCGCTCCACCCATCGCTGCAGCTCACCAATTACTCCTTCCTGCAGGCCGTGAACACCTTCCCTGCCGCGGTGGACCACCTGCAGGGCCTGTACGGTCTCAGCGCCGTGCAGACCATGCACATGAACCACTGGACTCTGGGGTACCCCAACGTGCACGAAATCACCCGCTCCACCATCACCGAGATGGCGGCGGCGCAGGGCCTTGTGGATGCCCGCTTCTCCTTTCCGGCTCTGCCCTTTACCACCCACCTCTTCCACCCCAAGCAGGGAGCCATTGCCCACGTCCTCCCGGCCCTGCACAAGGACCGGCCCCGTTTTGACTTTGCCAACTTGGCCGTGGCCGCCACGCAAGAGGATCCCCCTAAAATAGCAGACCTGAGCAAGCTGAGCCCGGGCTTGGGGAGCCCCATCTCCGGCCTCAATAAATTGACTCCGGACAGAAAGCCCTCCCGAGGGAGGTTGCCCTCCAAAACGAAAAAAGAGTTTATCTGCAAGTTTTGCGGCAGACACTTTACCAAATCCTACAACCTGCTCATCCACGAGAGGACCCACACCGACGAGAGGCCGTACACTTGTGACATCTGCCACAAGGCTTTCCGGAGGCAAGATCACTTGCGGGATCACAGGTAAGGTGGGGAAGGAGGGTGGCCTGGGGAGGGGAAGACAATTTATCCAGAATATCGAGTTTTGATAGACATTCCAAGTGTCACTAAAATCCTCTTGGAACTAGACTATATTCCCCACCAAAGCCTTTCCCATCCAGCTGTAACCAGCCCCCAACCTTTACCTTTTTCCTCAGCAGGGACCCGTGCTGCAGTGTCTTGTTTGGGATGAGGGAGGGTTGTCCCATCCTTTGGTAATTAAAATCTGCTGGGTTGCTCTTGGTTCCGGGAGCGGTTTTCCAGTTTCCACCAGGTAGACCTTAGGAGGTGGGGCAGGTAGAGCCCAGGAGCCTGGAAGACCTTCTCTGGTGCTCCATGTACCACCTGCCCTAGGACCGTTTCTGTTAATCTATGGTGGCCACCTCAGCTTGGTTTCCTCCCTTCCCTGACTGGTCCCTAGGTGCACCCCAGAGCCTGCCTTAGCAACCTTTCTTTTAAACTTATTTGCGGGGTTCTTGAGATTACAGAATTTAGGGACAGCTCCCCACATCCCCTCCACACTCTCAGCTCCGCATTAATCAAAGGCAATTGAAGAAATACCATAATGTCAGTGTTTTCCTCGGAGAGGGGGCGTGGGGGAGGGACTTCCCAGGAGTGGGGATGACAGTATCTGTTCCCTGGACTCTACTTGCTGCTGTTACCCCAAAGTAGGACTTCTGTAGGGATCCTCCGCGGCTTCCAAGGGGTTCGCTAAAATTGGTCCCCCTAAACTCAGCCTTGCCTTACATCCTGATTTGACCACTTTAAATCTCAGAGAGAGCCGCAGAGGCCAGAAAGAGCTCATTCGGCAGGGCTTCAAGCTCCAGGATACACCAGAGAGGGCGATCAAGTGTAGATAAAGCCGGCGTCCGGTGAATGTTCTGAAGAGTCTGTTAGTTGAGGTTAACTATAAACAGAATTATACAGGGGAGAAAAAATGTAAAAACAAAAATAATGGAAATCCTTTTTCTCCCCCCGCCCCCCATGATTTCATTTAAAGCAATTGTCAAAAGAAACTCCTCACAGTGGTGGTAAAGCCATTTCAATGAGACCTTATGTTGATTTTCAGGTATATCCATTCCAAAGAGAAGCCCTTCAAATGTCAGGAGTGCGGGAAAGGATTTTGTCAGTCTAGAACTCTAGCTGTTCACAAAACTTTACATATGCAGGTAAGTTTGTTTTCTTGTTTTAAAGCAGTGACTGGTTCTGTTTTATCATTTTTGCTCTACAAAAGGTGTTCAATGGCAGGCTCTTTCTCATAAAAGGCTCTATTTAGATCAGTTTTCTAGGTGGAGAAAGCAACACTCAATTTTTTTATACCTGAAATTAATTTTATTTAACAAAAAACATGTATGTGTTTTTCTTAAAGAAGAGGCCACTCTCATTGTTCTAAATACTAATTTTAGAATTTTATTTCTTTTTTCACCTGATGTGCCCTGCATTTAAAGCTTTCGTGTTTGGGAGGAAATAAAGGTAATTTCGATAATGGAGGCATGGTGAAATCCCATACGCTCTCTCTCCCAGGAGCCTCATAATTTGTAGTTTTCAGAACATTGAGGAATAGTTTAATTTTGCACCAAAGAGGGGCATTATTACCCGGGAGAATGTCGTTCCTTAAGAGAGGATTAGAGTTTTTCCTTCCCCCCTTTCCTGCCTATGACATGGAGATGAAATGTAAATCACAAAGCCCACAGCAGTGGCCACCGGTGGTTATCAGTGTGATCAGGCCCCTGTGTGTGCCCCTGCCTGTGTTTTCGTGATTGGAGGATTAGGAGCACAGCTTTGTTGCTGCCAGTCCCCTCTTTGTTGTCGGGCGCGTGTTCTGTTAACGCTTGTGATGCCGATAAGACAGAGACTGTTGAGGAGGGTGCCGTGTTGGTGTGAAGGATTAATCCTTTGCTTGCTTCACATCTGAACAGGAATCTCCACACAAATGTCCCACATGTGGAAGAACCTTTAATCAGAGAAGTAATCTGAAAACTCACCTTCTCACCCATACAGACATCAAGCCCTACAGCTGCGAGCAGTGCGGCAAAGTGTTCAGGCGAAACTGTGATCTGCGGCGGCACAGCCTGACTCACACCCCGCGGCAGGACTTCTAGAGAAGCCCCGGATCTGTCCGGGCCGCCGCCGCCCCCCTCCCCAGACACCTCTCCAGCCTCCCACCCGAGGGGGCCCGTCCCCAACCCTTCACTGACCCCAGCTCTTCCCTGGCTGCAGCCACACCTGCAGCTTCAGGGGGTTAACTCTCCTTCCCAGGACTGAGAACTGTAGAAAGCCACACAAGTACATCCTTTCACAAAGCGCATATGCTAGTTTCTTGTAGATATTCACAGCTCATTTTAGAGCTCTGTACATAATGTCGAGGGTCTCTGTTTCGTTGTTTTGTTTTGTCTGTTTTTGTACCTTGTTGGATGCACCTGGGTATGGGAAATGGAAGCCAAATTTATCTTTAAAGACTGTATTTTCAAAATAAAAATGTTTTCTTGTTTGTTTCAACACTCCTGCAAAAGTGTCTTGCTATTTGACTTCTGTTTTTCCTCTGGATTCTGGAGGCGTGGTGTGTCTCTGAAATATTCCGTATTGAAGGGCATTCTTTATCCCGAGGTTTTTTTTTAAATAAGACTTCTCACAATCCTCTTACGGAAACTTCATCTCTTTCCTTTTAGTGCTTCCCTTTTAGGCATTTTGGAACTGGTCAACTGCGCTGTCATTCTGGCTTTTGAAGATATTAAAATTGATACCTCTGAGGTTTTTCTCCTTTTTTGTTTATTCTGATTCCTTGTGTATTATTCCTTTAGTAAAAGTATAATTATCACTGTTAGTAACCAGCAACTCCAATAACTGAACCCACTTGAAAGCACAAGGTGGGAAGAAGCATAAGGAAAAAGAAGGGAGTTTCTCACCACTTCACTTTTAGAAGTCCTTGACCTATTGTAATGGTTTATGATGGGCAACTTCTCTTACCATTAGACTTTGAACACTATGATTTGGCTCTTAGACAGACTTTACCCCGCCTTTGGGGGAGAAGTCTCAGATCCTCCTACAGAAGAATACAGGCAGGTACAAGCTTCTGAAGATGGGGAACAAGACGAGAAAAGAGAAACTACTTAGCTATATTTGCACAGAATTATTTTTTCCCCAAGAGTGAAGACCTTTTCTTCTAGAAGGTTCAGATTTATCTGCAAAGCAAACTAACTGAGGTCACTAGCAAGGTTTCCATCACTAGTTGGCCTTTTGTTCCTGGGAATATGCCAGAAGTACAGGTTATTCTGTGTATAGAGCTCAGGCCAAATATGTAATCACCTTCTGAGGCACTTCAGTTCTTTCCCAAATGGTTCCTGGGGAATATGACACTAGTATGTGACACTAAGAATATGACAACCTCTTAGGACCTGAGTGGAAGGATTTGGATACAAATGGTAGTACTACTGCAGAGACCAAAAGGGACAGAATTGCACCTAAAGAGGGACTATCAGAGGAACGTGGGCCCAGTGGCCCTATCCTCACAAACTTGAATACTGAGCAACAGGGTGAATTAAGTATCCTCAGATTTTTTTTTTTTTCCATTTGTGTATTTGTGTGGGCATGGCATGTTTCATCTTCAGGGAGATACCAGGCAAAATGCCCTAAGTTTCTACCTTAGAATCCTAAGGGGTAGGGATTTGAGGACCAGACTCAAAATTTCTCACCTATGCCTTGTTCAAAACAACTTACAAGGAAGTCTCAAAAAGTGTTCCTGACCCACGGTTCACTTTGCACGGGTGCCGGTCAGAAGTCCCTTCTTCTTCTTACGGGAGATGAGTTCTCTCCCACAAAATGTCCACTCGCTAAGCCTGTGTGTCTAATGCTCACACAAATGCGTTTCTCAACAAGGGATGGGCCCAAAGGGCGTTGCGGAGGAGAGGGGGCGGGGATGGAGTGAGGGGGTGCATGTGTGTGTGGTATTCGGAGGAATGAAACTGTTTGTCTTCTTTTGTTTGTACAGAATTAACTCGGTGACCTCCCTACCCCTACTCCCTCAAGATCCTGCCCACCTTGGCACAGAAGATTTGAATACTTCAGGGCAGGGTTACACATTGACTGTCCCTGGAGCTCCCCTAATCCAGCAGGCTTTTTCCATGTAGTCAGTCTTGCTGCCCCACCCACCCCAACTGACTCCCAGCAGCACGGTTCCACAGCACAGGGTTCAGTCGAATTATCAGAGGTTGACCCTTGCTCGTTTCCAAGCTCAGGCATATCCTTGAAGTCCCTGTCACAGGGAAATACAGACAGGTGCAACCAGAATACTCTTCCTCTCCATTTATTTTTATTGAAAAAAAAAGGAGGGGGGGGGAGGTGGGAATCAATAGTGAATGAGGAAAAATAGAGAAGGTGGAGAAAGCAATTTCCCTTTCCATATACACACTATCAAAATTCAGGTAAATTCATTTAAAATGTATTTATGCAGTCACTTCCTTAACAAAAGTTTATTATGTGCTTTTCATGTGCCAAGCCCTATGCTATTAATAGTTTCCAATGACTTTTTTGATCAGTTTCTGTCCTTCTATATCTAGCAGCTCGTTTTTGGAATCCTTTTTTTTTTTTTTTTTTAAGATTTATTTATTTATTTATGTCTGTGCTGGGTCTTTACTGCTGTGATCTTTTCCATAGTTGGGGAGAGTAGGGGATGCGCTTCCACTGTGGTGCTCAGGCCACTCACTGCAGTGGCTTCTCTTGTTGCCGAGCACAAGCTCTCGGAAGAGGGGCCTCAGTGGTTGTGGTGTGTGGGCCCTAGAGCACAGACTCAATAGTCATGGTATACAGGCTTAGTTGTTCCATGGCATGTGGGATCTTCCCAGATCAGGGATTGAACCTGTGTCCCCTGAATTGGCAGGTGGATTCTCAACCACTGGACCACCAGAGAAGTCCTCATTTTTGGAATCTAGACTAAATAATTTTTAAAAATCTATAAATAGGGCTTAAATTAATGGTTCTCCTCAATCTGGACTCTTACATCCAGCATCCATCTAGATTCAGAAGGGAACAGCCTCAGTGTAGACTCTTTTCACATTCTGGATGATGACAGGTGAACTTTTGAACAGTGGGTTCCTCCCTGCATTTGGAGTTTTGTTTTCTTCTTCTTTGCACGTCACCATAAGCAGGAAATGATTCTTGGATGAGACAAACTTATGAGACCTCATAGGGGAAGTGATACCGTGTAGCTTATGAAATTGATTTGCTGGGTATTTTTTTGGTTTGGAAAAGAGTCATTATTTGAGTTTTAGATTAGCCTGCATTCCTTACACCCTCTACCATAGTCAACTTATGAATCAATACTCCTGGCCTCTGGCCAGGAGTGGGAAATGTCACGAGTCATAACCGCAGTGCTGAAGAACTTTACGAACAACAGTGAAGTATTTAGTTGTGACTTTAGTCTCATTTTGTAATCTGTGTGTGGGATTTTAAATATAAGTTCTATAAATGAATTCCATTGTAATCAGTTGTTATATTCTGAATGTGTTATTGTTGCTAATATTGAAATATAAGTCATTGTATTTATTACTAGTGCTTGATAAATGCAATGATTAAAATTGTTATTTTGCACAGGCATATCCTTTCTTACATGAGGAACCTTTCCAAAATTTGACTCTAAGACAACTAAATATTTAAGAAGTAAACAAATTTAAATTCTCAAGTTATAAATGGGCCCAACCACTACTGGTGATGAAACCAGAGGCAGTTACTGGAGGTTTCTTCTACTGTTCATTTGTCAGATATTAGCATTGACATCTGAACTTCTTCACTTAAATCATTTCAGTTGGGGACTCTTGCCCCAGTTTTGATTCTGGAGGTACAGCCAACCCCTGGAAGGCCCAGCCAACCCCTGGAAGGCCCTTGGGAAACATTAGGTTTTGAATATTGTCAGTGGGAGAGACTAGATGCGTTTAGATTAAACAGTGTAGAACCTACAGTAAATTTTAACATGAGAAGGGAATTATCACAGCATAACAGGTTGCCTTTCTTATGACCAAGTAATTTTATTAAAATAAAGAGAAAAAGTTCATACAGCCTTGTAACACTACAAACAGGAATAGCTTTTCTATTTCAGAGGAATATGTCTGTTCACCTTAATAGCATGTTATGTTGAGATTGTATTCCCAATTTTTCCTTCTGAAATGTAACTTGCCACTGATAACCACCGCTGCTGACAGCAATGAGCAATAAAGGGAGTGGAGATTCAGAATGATTCAGCTTTGATGACCTGAGATATTTCAAGTTCATTCCTGTTTCTTTTCTTTATTGCTTGTTTCCCACCCCCTCCAACACAAATTACTATCTAAGCTATGTAACTTTTTTCTCTTTGAAAAAACTGATAGTGAAAAATTGTAAGTAACACAAGTAGCCTAAAGAGGAAAATTTTTAGGAAATTATCATGCTATATCTGTTAGGATGCTTTCTATTGCAAGAAACAGAAAACCCGACTTAAAGGGGCTTAAAATATAGGGGATTTATTTTCTGACCTAACAAGAAGTCTCAAGGTAGGGCCCAAGGATGTGTGATTAATTGGAGTGACAAGATTTTCCAGAGCCCAGTTCTTTCTACTTCCCTCTTCTTCCATCTTCAGTGTGTAGCTGGCTCCCTTCATGGCCACACCATGGCTGCAATAGCTCCAACTACCAGCTCCAGTGTTTCCTTCTCATACACATTTCATAGGTAGAAAGGGGGGTTACCTTTCCCTTGTTATCACTTTTTAAGAACTAAGAATCTCTCCTATAAATCCAACCTCTATACCTGCCCTCATATTTTATTGGCTGGAATTAGGTCACTTGTTCCTTCCTCAGGCAACCACTACCAAGGAGAACAGAATTACAGCCTGATTGACTTAGACCAAATAAAATTCACATTCTGCCCACCAAATGGAACCAGCCTTCCCTAAAGATCTTGACTGCCTGAAAAACCTAAGTTCTGTCAGTAAGGAAGAAAGGAGAACTGACTATTGTGAATATTAAGCAGATGCTAAAAATGAAGTTTCCATTAATAACCTTATGTTAGGAGATGCTTATGTAATAAAAGCAGGATATTTAAGGACATATACAGATATCCCCTGCTTTTACTTTACTCCATTTTATTTTCCCCAAAGACATCAGTATCTGTTTTCACTAACTAGAGAAATACCAAGAGGATTTTTGCTTTTACATAAAAAGGTGAAAGTAGCATTTAGCATTTGTTTTGCAGGAGCTATTATAGAGACACTATAGAGACAGCTATTATAGAGACACGCTAAGCAGGGAGTATGGTATCGACAAGGTTCTTCTCTGAGAACTAGACTCGGCATCTCACCATCAAGCCTCCATAGCTTTGAACTGTGTCTCTGAGCATCTGGGCTTTATCTCAATTTATTCTGTGTATCCATTAGCAAGATGTGTGTTAAGGTAACCGCTTCTTTGGTGTACACCATTTCTTATGAAAAGTTTCTTGGGAGGCTCTACTTCTGGATAGTGGGATAAACCATATAACCAAACAAAACCTTCCAGAAACTCAGCAGAAACAAAAGACTATCAGAAGATACACAGAAATGTTAACAGGAGCTATTTGCAGCTAACAAACTAAGAGTCCATTTTTCTTCTTTTCTTATATTTCAACTCTTCCACAATAAATATGTATTATTGCTATAAAGGAGAAAAATAATAAATGTTAAATAATAAATAAATAATAAATGAATATGAAGCCTTCATTTCCTCAGTATTTTTAGTTTTCATCTTGCTTTATTGCTTCCAATTAGTCACACCCACCTTCATGCTTCTTCTAAATCATTCCTTTAATTTAGTTACATCTTTTACTTTCCTTTTCTTTCTTCCTTGATTTCTATTCACATCTCTCTTTCCTATCTTTTCTCTTCTCTAGATTTCTGCTTCCTGATTCTTTGCTTTCTACCTTTTAAGAGTTCCAGTAATTCCAGTTCAGTGTTCCTCCAGGTGTGGTCATTAGAATTATCCAGGGTACTTATTTCTGGTGCTAGTCACTCAGTCGTGTCCCACTCTTTGTGCTCCCATGGACTGTAGCCTGCCAAACTCCTCTGTCCATGGAATTCTCCAGGGAAGAATACTGGAGTGGGCAGCCATTCCCTTCTTCAGGGGGATCTTCCTGACCCAGGGATCGAACCCAGATCTCCTGCATTGCAGGCAGATTCTTTACAATCTGAGCCACCAGGCCCTCCCTTATTCATTGGGTGAGTTGGAATTCCTGGTGATAAAGACTGAGTACTCCACACTTTAAAAAAACACTTCACGTAGTTCTTATGTCTGTTAGAAACTGAGAACTGCATTAGCCTTGACATCAACATCCCCTTTATCTTATCCATCAGCCATTTACTATCTGCCTACCATAATAAACATAAAACAAATCTCAGCTCATTAAAAAATAAAAACTCACTGTCCTTGAAGTTGTCATATTTTTCTCTGCCTTGATTCTTACTACTCTACCATGGTCTCTTCATCTACTTTTCTATTGCTGCTGTCCCCAAACTTGATTTTTCCTTTTTTACATTAATAGGTATGTTTGGCTTCCATGTTTTATTTCTTTGCCCTTCTTTGTTTGCTTAATCCAGCCACTAATTTAAAGAGGAAGGAGAAAAAAGAGAGTGTGATAATTAAGATGAGAAAATCACAGAGAAGTAAAAATAATTCTTTTTAAATATTGTAACCAGATGACCTGTTACTTTAGCTTCTGTATGAAGAACATTAATTTGCTATGAGTGATGCTTGAGGTAGTGAGGTGTGGATGTATGCTGGTTTAAGATCAGAGCTAAATCACATTGTTTTTCTTTTTTGTTGTTGTTGTTATTTATATTATCATTACAGTAATATTTCAGTGTAGGAGGCAATTTTGTGATAGAAAGAGTCATGGACATGTAGTCAGAATATTTAATTTTTTTTAAGCTCTGGAACTGTTTACAGACAAGGCATTTAACCTCTCTGAGACTCAGTTTCTCACCTATAAAATGAGAATTTACTCTGTATAATAAGGTCTTCTCTAGCTTGTGGGATGAATGGTTCTCATTGGGGTAAGCATAAACACATTGTTAAGTAACTATTGTAGACTTCACAATAGCTAGAAAATATTAAGAAACTCCTTCACTTCACTCCCATAAAATATTTCATTAATTCAGTAAAAATAAATGTGGATTTACAAATTAAGTTCTACTTGAAAATGTTGTATCATTTGTTTTCCTAAATCTTTTGAACTTTTAGAGACTCTTTAGAAGACTGTCCATTGAAAGTAATGTTTTTAAATTGAAAAATAAATGTATCTTAAAATTATTTTTTAGAGACAAAAGTCATGCTTATTAAAAAAAAAAAATTCAAATAATATGTGTGTGTGTGCTTAGTCACTCAGTCACGTCTGATACTTTGCCACCCCGTGGACTGTAGCCTGCCAGGCTCCTCTGTCCATGGGGATTCTCCAAGCAAGAATACTGGAGTGGACTGCCATGCCCTCCTCCAGAGGATCTTCCCAACTTAGGGATCTAACCCAGGTCTCCTGCACTGCAGGCAGATTCTTTACCATCTGAGCCATCAGGGAAGCAAAATCTCTTATCTCTCCTTCCTTCAGTAATGACGCTGTTAATTCCATTCCCCAAAGGTAGCCATTATTAATATTTTTGGTATGTTTTTCTAGACATTTTGCTGTGGATATGCAAATGTAACAACATACTTAAAAATATACAACACAAATATGATCACGTTGTTGTTTTGCAACCTGTTCTCCCCAACCCCTACACATTTAACAATAAAAACAATCTATATTCCATCTATTTTTCCATATCAGCACGAAAAGGTATTCTTCTAAGATAGTGGGGGGAAATAAACTCTAAGGATTTTTAAACCTGAGGATTAATTCTTTCATTATAATTTAATATGGAGAAATAGGAAAAAGCATTTTGTTCCTGAAGTTATTTGTAAGACACCATCTTTAACTGACAACCTTTAGTCACATATCTTGATGACAGCAGCTGAGAGAGTGCCTGAGGGTTTTGAAGATTCTTCAAGGTGTGTCATATTATGGTTCACATCAATGCACACTGATATACCTCCCTGGCAAGAACTGAAAGATACAGTTCTTAAATCCCCTGGTGACCCATTATCCATGGATCATTGACAAGATAGAATGTAATAGCTCCTGTCTTTTTAGCAAGGTAAACTTCCCAGTGAAACTATTCTGTTCATGCCCTACATCTTTTATCTAAACAAGAAAATTAATCTTTGAAAAAGAAACTACATTAAGTAGATAATACAAATGCTCTCAAATTCTTTAATATTTACTGAATGAGGAAATATCTACTGAAATATAGTAGCTGTTTAACTGTATAGACAGACTGAAAACTTTTCCTATATCCTATCTTTCCACATAGATCATCTGAAATTCAAGGCAAGATTAAAAATTTGGAATGTCAAGTTAAACTGAGATATTTTGCCTATTTAAGGACAGGGTTAGAACAGTGGTTCAATTGATATTATGGCTCAGAGTTGAACACTTCCCATTATTTTGCTATTTGGTCTGAAAAGTTGCTGCTTCTCTGTCCTAAAAATTATTTCCTTATGAACTGGGTCATAGTCATATGCTTTCAGAGGGACTCTATTCATAGGCCTCTGCAATATTTACCATGTGGCACTGTTTTTACATCACATATTGACAGTGCTGTGTTGTAAATATCATTATGTGATGACAGGACATGGCCTTGTTTTTATGTGATTCTGATCTAGATACATCTGCATTTCCCTATTTTATGTTAATCTTCTTGACTTCTCTAAGGTTTCTGCCCTATTTCTGTCTGGTTAGAGGTAGAAAGACTAGAAGTAAAAAGATGATGCTCTTGTCAACTTGATTAATATTTCCTTTCCTGACCAGGTCAAAAGAAAAAATAAATAAAAAGGAAATAACTTGATCAACTATCTCCATAAAAATATAGGCAAGTGAATCAGATATTGTAGCCTAGATTAGTGAATTTGAAGATTTTATCTGTTCAGTCGAGCGATTCCACCACAGAAACTTAAGCACATCTGTAGAAACAGACGTGAGAATATTGTTCGAAATATTGTTTATAATCAAAAAAACTCAAAAGAACATAAATGTCTGCTGCTGCTGCTAAGTCACTTCAGTCGTGTCCAACTCTGTGAGACCCCATAGACGGCAGCCCACCAGGCTCCCCCGTCCCTGGGATTCTCCAGGCAAGAACACTGGAGTGAGTTGCCATTTTCTTCTCCAATGCAGGAAAGTGAAAAGTGAAAGTGAAGTCGCTCAGTCGTGTCCGGCCCTCAGCGACCCCATGGACTGCACCCTACCAGGCTCCTCCGCCCATGGGATTTTCCAGGCAGGAGTACTGGAGTTGGGTGCCATTGCCTTCTCCGACATAAATGTCTGCTAACAGGAAAATGGATAAATAAATAATGGAATAGAAGTTAAAATGGATTAGCACTACGTGTATCAGCATGGATTAATCTCAAGCACATAATGTGTGAAAAAATAAGCAAGTTGTGGATTGACAAGCATATGTCATTCATGTAAAGTTTGAAGACATGATATGTAGTTTATATAAATATAGTAAAAGTGTAAAACGTTCTTGGAAATAATAAACATAAAATTCTGGAAAATAGTTACCTCTGGGGAGAAAGAAGAAAGAAATTGGAAAATGGTATATGTGGAGGAGGATTCTAATTGTATTTATGATATTTGTTTCTTTTAAAAAAAAAACATGAAGCAAATGTAGATGTTAAGACTTGACAAAACTGAGTGATGCGTGTAAGGGGTTTGTTGTATTAGTCTCTATGTGCTTTTCTATATGCTTGGAAATATTCATAATAAACATTTTTTTAAATAAAAGAATAAGATTTTAGAACTGAAGAGGACTTTAGGAATCATCTACTATGGGATATTTACTAAGCAGCTACTCTGTGAAACTAGAGATACACTGATATACCAGAAAGACAAATTCTCTTCACCCTTAAAGCTTATAGTTTACTGGAAAGAGGCCAAATTAAAAAAAAAAATACTCATGTAACTATACAAAAACAGGCATTATTAAGGACCACACAGAAGATTTTATTGATACTTCATTTGAGGATGAGGAAATTGAGGAAAAGAAAAGTGATTTTCCTATGGTGCAAGCCAGTTCTAGAACCTTGCCTTCCCACACACTTCTATTTTCCCCTCAGTCACCTACTAACTTATTCTAATTATTGATGGTGTTAGTCACAAACTCATTGACAATGGCTCATTTGTTTTGCAGCCATGTTCGACTGAAGATGTAAGGCAAAAGGGACAAATTTACCAGATGCTAAAACTTAGCTAAATAAGCTTTAAAACTATTGAAATATTTCTTTTTTTTTGAAATATTTCTGACATGACATTAAATTTATACAACTTTCCTATTAGATCAGCATTATCTTCATTTAATGGAATAAGAAAGAGAGAAGCTTGGGAGTGGCAGTGGGGTGAAGTAAATTGCCTAAAGCTCTGTGGGAAGTATTAATAGGAGTGACAGGTTCTGGATCAGAATTCAGAACTCTGACTAGTTCAAAAATCATGAGCACCTTTCTCTCTGATCTTTCCTTTCAGGTTAATGTGCCTCACTTCCACAAATTCCTATAAAGTCAACACTACTCTTGGGAATTTTAAGAGGGACCAGAACACTAATATTTTCTCAGACAAATTGAGCATTTTTTTCACCTCCAAAGTTTCAAATTTATTGATGAAAATGTTCCACGTAAATTTTTGTGTCCATCTAAGTGTGCAAATCCTTCTCTCCAGATGGCTCAAAGAATGTTCAGGAAAAGGATTCCCCATATTGCAACTATTCTATTCAGAGCTTTGAAGACTGATTTTTATCCACCTTTAGCAAGTAAAGTACTCTTGCCTGGAAAATCCCATGGACGGAGGAGCCTGGTAGGCTGCTGTCTATGGGGTCGCACAGGAGCGACTTCACTTTCACTTTTCACTTTCATGCATTGGAGAAGGCAATGGCAACCCACTCCAGTGTTCTTGCCTGGAGAATCCCAGGGACGGGGGAGCCTGCTGGGCTGCCATCTACGGGGTCGCACAGAGTCAGACACGACTGAAGTGACTTAGCAGCAGCAGCAGCAAGTAAAGGGAGTGGAAGAACAAAATGATTATAGTGACCCATTCTACCTATGTGTGGTGTTAAAACATCCATTCTACTTATAAAATTCCAGCAATATAATTTATATTATATTCCAGCAATATAGTTTCTATTAATTATCTTTCATTATTGAAATAATTGTTTCAATATTATGACAGCCAAAGGGAACTGTTTCAGCTTCTTCTCCCTGTATTCATTTTTAAAAAACCTGTCACTTAGATAAATTAAGTCTTTCTGGGGAAAATTATTGAGCAGAATCAATATTCAACATTAGAAGGTAGTATGATCTAACTCTGTTGCTTCCAGGAATCTACCAGCAGACTTTAGCCCTGTCACTTACACACTTCCCTACAAAGGTGATTATAGGTTTATGCTCTAGGTGCTCAATATTGACTGGTACAGGAACACTCCAGAATTACTTATTATCTTAATTTTCCAATGAATTCTTTCTTCCCTTGGCTGATGTGTGAAGCTAGGCTTCTAAGGATTTCTTCAGTGTCCTTATTAAGAACATCTGTAAAGAAAATCAGAATGAAGTGTTGAATTTCACCCATTTGGATTTCATTAAAGTGTCTATAGTTGTCAAGCATTTAGAAAGTCAAGACACTAAGAGTTTGGGGTTTGACCCAAAGGAAATTGGTCCTCATTTTAAGGCTAAACAGGAGGGATCACTGAGCCAAAGTTTTTTAGGGAGATTTAAAAAAAAAAAATCATTCCTTTCGGATACATGCCCCTAATGAAGGAAAGCTTAAACAATCATACTTTCTAATGGTAAGTTTTCTACTTTGCCAAAGCCAAGTGTGGGTTTATTGCGGAGGTTCTTAACCCAGAGTTCATGGACTTCTGGTGGGTCCATAGGCAGACCTCAGAGAGTCCATGAACCGTAAAATTTAAGCAAAATTTCATGTGCATATACACACATGTGCTTTTTTCTAGGAAGAGGAAGCTGCAGTTTTCATCAAATTTTCAGAGACATCTGTGATTCAAAACAAGTTCTAAAATGTTGGTTTATTTTTTACATATTAGGTGTCTGAAAATTCTCAGTGAATGAGCAAAGTTTTCAATTTCTTTTTTACTAAGAGTACATAAATGTACATAACTTTTAAAATGCTTCAAAAGGTCAACTAATTTTTAAATTAACAAATGACCAGAATTTTGGTAATTTTGAAATCTCAATTATGACTAAATTCACCTACATATACACTCTGATTCAAACAGGTTTAACAAAAGTAACCTCACTGATTATTTGGAATATATAACATAAAAATAATAATTTGGTTGAAAAGCAAAAATATGTTGTATTGGTAGCACAAAGTGATTAAAATCTTAAAGAAGCTTGAAATTTTTTCATTATATTTAGTAATAATAATATTTGTTAGATTAATTATGCTGTAATTAAAGTGGATGAATTAATTTATAATGTGAGTGAAATCTACTTCAAGTAAAAACAGCAATTTCATTTCATAAGGAACAGTAAGTACAATAAATTCTGATGTGAAAAATCCACTGAATATAAGTTTGTAACATTTAAACAGAATACAAAATAATCTGATTATCATTACATTCATTATCACTACATATGTATTTGGAACAGTTGGTAAAATTTAAGAGGTCACTTGAAGCTCATATACAATATATCATTTCTTCTCTCCATGTGATTCTTAAAAAGCATTGTTTTAACTGGATCCTATAATTACATTTGGCTTTTAAAATAGATTATTTAGTATATGGTAAACTAATGACATTTTTTTAAGTGTGCTTTTCCTGGTGAATCATCTACTTTAGATTGGACTCAAAATACAGAATGCAGAAACACAGAACAGATCTTTAATTCATAGGCTATCTGCCACTTGTCCTCATTTTATATTGCAAAAATATATATACAAATTATTTTTATCCCTTGAGTTAAACTTCAGACATCAGTCTATTTTGATTTATCTTTGCTCCTTGTGCAGCAAGCTTTCTTTGGCCACCTTCTTGAATTACCAATCCTCTCGGATAGATCTTACCTTATTATACATGAAGCTGGCTTATTTCCAAATTAACTTGGCTAGTCTCTTAATCTTTCCCATCCTCTTTCAAAACCCCCATCAGCTCTTTAGATATTCACCAAACCAAACTTAGTTTCCAGACTCACTCCCTTGATATATATACTTTATATCATCAACTATTCCTTTCTTATGCTATTTTTTAGATGCCTTTATTCTCTCCTCAAACTCATCTAACTTTGCCTCAAAATATTTTCTTCCTTTTAATCTGCCTTTAAAACATACTTAAATTTAAATATTAGTGTAACATGAAGTCTTAAAGAATTGCTCATTTTTTTTTAACAGTTAAGGCTTTTTCTGTTTTATCTCTTACTATTAAGGTTAAGAATTAGTAAAGCTTATAGTATATGAATGCTACCTCAATAAAGTTACTAACAAAAAAGCCAAAAAACAGTAAAGCAGAGAAAAAAATCCCAACAAAGTAAAGGAGTGTACAGTAAAGGATTTTAAAAGATAAAAACTGCAATGTGGACCCTAGATATTTATCATTATTGTAATTACTATTATATGCACTGAATTCTCTGAAGCTTTCCTATGAACTAATAATCTAAACTCCTCTGCTAACTCATTGCCCTACAACTATTTATCCAAATGCAAGCTATGTGAAAGCGTCTAGCACAATGGTTTGCATATGATGTGTCCAATATGTCTTGAAAAACAAACAAAAATTAAAGTACAATTGATAGAGTAAAATCATATATATTAGTATAAAGACTAGAAGAATTTAACGTATGCCTAAAATAGTTTGGAGCCAATTTAAAGTTATGTTTAAAATCTTATTCTTTGATATTAGAAATAATATATGCTGTAATATATATATAGGGTTGGAAAACATCAGATTAAGAATCCATTTGTCAGGCCTTTCTTAGAAGACTGTTAGTAAATATTAATTGAAAATTGATTTTATAGATGATTTCCAATATGATGATTGGGAATATGATTCCCAATCAACTTTCTTCTCATTATGGGGATCTCACAGTTCTGGTGAACAAAGAGTATTTATTCCAACAGGGTTCCTCCTTTTGGAAAGAGAGAGCAACTTCTAAATTTTCTATTAAAATAGGCAACAAGTTGTTTTATTTGCTCAGCAGGTGTTTTATTTTTTCAACCCCACCTCCCTTTCCAGCTCTCAGCACCAGTGAAGAAGGAAACATTATTTATCAAACAAGTTAAGGACCAGAGCTGATGGGCACTAATTTGCTCCTCAGGACAGCCAGCCTATGTTCAAGTGGTGGTCTTCATTATGCTTCAAGAATTGAAATGTCTTTGAATTGGAAGGTACTTTAGAAATGTCTTTGTCCATCCCTCACATAGTATTACTAATGGAAAGAGCACTCATTATTTATTTAAAGAAGTTGCAGATTCCATTGTTAAATAACACGGGATGAGAGAAAAGTCTTAGGCTCCATTCAAAATTCACCTCCTTGCACCTTCCAATGACTGGCCTCAATCCTGTCCTCTACTTTCCCTAACGGTTAGAGGAGGAAGGGGAGGGTGAGGAGGAGGAAAATTTCTCTTATATAAACAGATGAGATGTTTGAATTGTGCTTTGTAAAATGTTTAGAATTGTTAGGGAATTGGGTCAGCACATCACTAGGTCCTCAGAAAAATACATTGCTTAGTCTTTTCTTTGCTTAGATTCTGGACTAAGAAGTTTTCATCTCTTTCATCCAAATGTGTCTGTGAATTTAGCAAATTTTAGTCTTCCTGGGAGATCTGTCAACAGCTACCAATGAATCAATGTTAGCACACCTTATGGGAGGAAGGAGAGGGAATTAGAAGCTTCATTGTTTTATTTCCTTCTCTGGTGGTGTGGTAGGAAGGAGGATTAACTGGTTAGAGCTGAAACCTTACTGGTAAGAATCCTTTAAATCCTTGGCCCAGATTAACTGAATGATCCCAGCATTGAGCACACAGGCCATCAAGAGTACTTGTATCACATTCATTTGCCTAATAACGAAGCTGTTTGCAACCACCTACACATTTAATGAGGAGATTTCATTGTCCTCCTCCTGCAAGTTCTAACTTGCTATATTTGTATCTTTATTTAAAAGGGCCTGAATTGCATGATAGTAGCTCAAGCTGCCAAAGGCCACAGTTTCTTCATTTAAAATAAGTAAAGAAAAAGAAAAAAAAAAAGATATTAGAGATCAGGCAGCAGGACTCTTAGAGTCTACACCTGGCTGGACCAGGTTTGGCTCTTCCTCATCTATTAATTCATCCAAATAATAACTTCCAAAAAAGTAAAAAAAAATGAGTCACTCTGGTACCAACTTGAGATAATGTGTATCAGCTTTGATCACATGCTCGGAGGCTTGGGAAAACGAATTATTATAATACTGGGTGTCATCCTCAGCTCTTCCCTGGAAACACTTTTCTTAAATGTTGCTTTTGATCATATTTTAAGATGTAATTAAGGATTCCTTTTCACTAGTCATGTTTTTTTTTCTTGAGTTAAAAGCCTTATGGAAACAATCCAATGGAATTATATAGCTATGGTTCCACTCACAGGAGCTCTTGGTAATGATTAAGTGTGCCTGGACAAAAGAATACAGAAGAGGTGTTTGCCTAGTGGGTGTATCATTGGGGGTGTCCTTTTTATTTTGACAAAAACCTGAGATACTATGAAATCCCTGAGATATATCTGTAACCAAGAAATTCCTCTGAATGAATTTATATTTTCTTCCAATAATTCCCATTCATTTGCTAGCCATTCAACAAATATTTGAGTATCTCCATGTGTCAGGCACCATATTAATCTAGTATGAGAGACAAATACAAGAAAAACATGAATAAATAGATAAATGTCATGATTCAAGTATATGTTGGTGTCTGTGGCAGATATGTAGAAGTTTTCCTAGTCAGTGAGAGAGAAAGGGAGGGGGGAGGGGGGAGAATGGATACTCCCTGGAGAACGTAAATGTGATTTCAATAAAGAGAAAGCGTTCAAGTGACTTTCTCCAATGGAAGAAGCTATCCCAGTAAAGATCAAATAGTTATGGCAAATAACAGTTTCCTTAAAGCATAATCCATGATACAAAAGTGTCGTTAGACTCTCTGAAACAAAAGAATTTTGTAGTCAAATACATCTGAAACTTCACAATGCACATAACAGTTCTTGGGATTGACACATATACACTGTTGATATTATGTATAAAATAGATAACTAGTGAGAACAGACTGCACAGCATAGGGAACTCTACTTAATACACTGTGCTTCCTGAATGGGAAGCAAGTCCAAACGCAAAGGGATGTATTGGGTTGGCCAAAAGGTCTGTTCGGGTTGAAAAACCTGAACGAACTTTTTGGCCAACCCAATATGTATATGTATAGCTGATTCATTTTGCTGTACAGTAGAAACTAACACATTGTAAGGCAAATATACTCGAATAAAAATTAATTTAAAAAAAGGTCTCAAAGGTTAAGGTCTCAAAGAAGCCCAGTAGTAAAGAGATCTGACTAACAAAGCATAACCCAACATTTCCTACAATGCCCTGACAATAACGCTCCTCTTTTTTTATTGAGGGGAGACCTACTGCCATCATGACAGATTCCATTAAAAACTTTAACCTAAAGAGGATAATTTCCCATGAAAAATGGATGTTCTGGGTCAATGAAATACATTTCAGCTTTTCTATATTTCACAGGTAACTATTACCATAAAATGGTTAACGGAGATGACTTCTAGAATGGGCAAATTGGGCCACGGCTTGGAGTCTCTTGCTGACTGAATTTCTATGCTGACTACTCAGAAAGTCTGCATAGAATCCCTACCTTAGAGTGGAGGAAAACCGATTGGAGCCCTAGGGCAGACTATGTCTCCACATTCCTTGAAACAAGTGTGAAGAAACAAATAAAAGAACTGCCATTATGAATTGTACTAAAGCCATGATCAAAAGTCTCTATACTTTGAAATACCTAATCATATTATAGGATTAAAAGCACATGAGTGAACACTAACCAATAATTTATTCATTTCTATATCTACTTACATCTTCTAATTTTGAAAACATAAATTTATGGTTCTTTCTCAATTATCCTGACAAAACCTTTTTCTTACTCTCAATCTGGCAGGTCCCTTTTGCTATATGCTTGTAGTTGTACTTGGACTATAGTCAATTCCTGTATTCACGTTCAATTTTCATAGTGACTTTTGAGTAGAAAATGGGCTTTGAAAGAATAAGAAGAGTTTGCAGAAGTCTCATCTTTTCTAGGAATTATGAAAAGGGTGTAACACTCATATGAATGTTGCACTCATTTGATTGTGTTCTAATAAGGCTCTACTGTTGAGGCCATAGTATAAGGCCATACTCCTAGAGATAAATATGATCCTCTTTGAGGAAAGTGAGCATCTCTATATCAATCATCTGGAAAGGGAATGTCCTCAGATCAATATCAAGATCTTAGAAGGTGGGTCTTGGACTTGGGCGAGAACCCCTGACTCCCTGTGGGATCATACTCTTGCTGGACTTTTAGATATAATGACTATTTGATGATGCTCCCTGGAGGTACGGAAAAATGGCTTCTCCCATTTTTCTAGGGAGAGGGCAGCTAGGCAGGAGGGCAGCTAGGCAGGAAGGCAGCTAGGCTTCTAGTCAATGGCCTGAGACCTTTATATACATTATTTCCTTGAATTCTTATGGCAACCCTAGAAGTTAGATGTTATCAAACAGAAAAACTTAAGTTCTGAGTAGCTAAGTGATTGACTAGAGTATGTTCAACCTCTGGAGTCAGATGAAACCTCGATTGAAATCCCACTCCCTGGTAGCTATGGGATGTGGGGAAATTTGTAATCTCTCTGGGTCTCGATTTTCCTCATCCACGTAGGACACAAATTGAACCTACTTCTGAAGATTGGGCTGGGCAGGAAGGCAGCACCTTGTAGGGGATATTAAGATGAAGTGATACACTTTCAGATTATCAAGCTCTATCTTGCTCTCTGTGTTCATTCTCATCTAGTTATGTGCAAGTCTTTAGCAAAGCCTTATGAGAGTTTAGCCTGGCTCAGGTCTCAGTTGTACACTAAGGACCTTAGGTGAGAATGTGGAGTACATTTTCAGCTCAAGGAGCTAAAAAGAAGAGACAGTAACCTGTTAATATAGTTCTGTGTGCTGTGTGTTAGTCGCTCAGTCATGTTGAACTCTATGCTACCCCGTGGACTGTGGCCCACCAGGCTCCTTTGTCCATGGGATTCTCCAGGTGAGAATCCTAGAGTGTTGCCATTTCTTTCTCCAGGGGATATTCCAGATCCAGGGATTGAACTCTGGATTACAGGCAGAGCCTTCGCCATCTGAGCCACAAGGGAAGCCTGGTTATTATGGTTATTAATAAGAATAATAACTATCAGGTATCTAGTACCCACTCTGTGCCAAGCACTTTACATAGGCCTTCTCATCTAATCTTCACAACAGTTCTCAGAAGTAGGTTCTATTTGTGTCCTATGTGGATGAGGAAATCAAGACTCAGAGAGATTACAAATTTGTACACATCCCATAGCTACCAGGGAGTGGGATTTCAATCGAGGCTTCATCTGACTCCAGAGATTGAACATACTCTAGTCAAATTACTTAACTTCTCAGAATTTAAGTTTTTCTGTTCGATAATATCTAACTTCTAGGGTTGCCATAAGAATTCAGGGAAATAATGTATATAAAGGTCTCAGGCCATTGACTAGAAGCCAATAGGTGTCCCCCAAAATGGTGCTTATCATTATGCTTTCCTTCTGTCTTTCTGGACAAACCTTCTTAATATCTTTCAAGGCTTCCTCTTCTGATGGCCTGCTAAATCATGTCCCCTAAATTTGTTTTCTCTCTAAGCATTCTCCTTAACACAGGGCCTTCAGTTACCATTTTTATGCTGGTGACCTCTAAGTCTTTACCTTTAGCCCTGATCACTGCTGAACTCCAAACTCAGATATCCACTCATCTGACATCTCCACTTGTATGTCTCATAGACACACAAAATTCATTATGTCCCAAAGTGAACATGTCATCTTTCTATTCTCATTCTGACCTCTCTCTCAGTAAGTGGCATCAACAATTTTCCAGGTATCTAACCTAGACTGGAAATCTTTCTCTACTCCTCATTCTCTCATCCCTCACACTCAGTTATCAAGTTCTCCCAGTCTCTTTTTATTATCTCTTATATCAGTCCCTCCGTCTCTGTCATCCCTCAATTTCATTTCTACAGCCACCATCACTGCCTAAATTCAGACTCTCACCACCTCTATCAGGCAATACTGCAATCATCTTCTAACTGGTTTCCCTACAAACTACATAATCCCTATGTCCTCAACATTACTGACAAAATGATCTTTCTAAAAAGAAAATTGTGTCATCTGTTTCCCACTTGAAATCTTTCAAGAGCTTCCCATAACTTTCAGGACAAAGTTCAAATTCAGCACATAAAGCTCTTCAAGATATAACTTCTTCCTACTTCTTAAGCTGTAGTTCCCATTATTCCTTTATTTTTCTTTTTACTCTTTGTATTTGCTTTAAAGAATTGCTTGAACCTCTCTTGTTTTGTTGCTGTTCAGTCCCTAAGTCATGTTCGCCTCTTTGAGTCCCCATAGACTGCAGCACACCAGGCTTCCCTATCCTTCATTATCTCCCAGAATTTGCTCAAATTCATGTTCATTGAGTCAGTGATGCTATCCAACCACCTCATCCTCAGTCACCCCCTTCTCCTCCTGCCCTCAATCTTTCCCAGCATCAAGGTCTTTACCAATGAGTTGACTCTTCACATCTGGTGACCACACAGTATTGGAGTTTCAGTCTCAGCATCAGTCCTTCCAATGAACCTCTCTAAAGGAAGCTATGTCTATCCTTGGGCCTTCTGGCGTGTCCTTTGGATGCTCATCCTTCCCTCCTTCTTCCCCCTCTGCTGCCCCCTTGCCCAACTGTCTCCTCTTTCAACTCTTTCCTTAACATTCAGCTTAAGAGGAACTTTTCTGGAGAGCTTTTTCTTGATCTTGACTCTGGTATTTCTTCTTAATATACCCATGTATTGCTATGTCAGAGTGCGTTTCATACCACCCATCTTTTTCACTAGTTTGTAAACTGGATCCCCAGATTTGTCCAACGTAGGGGACCTAGCACATAACCTGTAGTGTCCAGTCCACAACGGATGCAGACGGACTCTTGGTTTATGAAGGAATGAGTTTAGGATGAGAGATTTCAACCTTTGGCTCTGTAAACCTAAGAAGCTAAAGAAAGTTTTTTTTTTTTTTTTTTTAAGATATTACATTGCTGGAGATTCTTTAAATCTCATTTCTTTCTTCCCCACCCAGTCATTTTTGCATTTTACTCATGGCCAGGTTCCACCACTCACCCTAGGAACATTAAGACAACAAACAGCTTTTAGACACACTGGCGGCACTAGTGGAAAAGAATCTGCCTGCCAGTGGTGGGGACATAAGAGACACGTGTTTGATCCCTAGGTTGGGAAGACCCCCCTGGAGAAGGGAATGGCAACCCACTCCAGTATTCTTGCCTAGAGAATCCCATGGATAGAGGAGCCTGGCGGGCTACTGTCCACAGAGTTCCAGAGTTGGACACGACTGAAGGGACTTAGCTCGCGCATGGAACAAGCAATTAAGATGCAAAGTATTCCATTTGATGGTCTAGAGAGATGAGACAATGTGATTGGGACCCACCAAACCAACACACACCCTGCCCTCTACAAACTTGACCTTCAGTGCTCCTTTGTAAACCTGAACCAGAGGGTTAGTCTTAAGCTGCTCTGTGTGGTTTTATTTTCACCCCCTAAATTAGGATACTTTAAAAATTATTGTTATTATATTAATTGATCTCTTCACTTTCTTTTTCTTTCTGCATTTTTTGGGTAACTTTTCTGAATGCTTTCCCTTTAAAAATTTTAAGCTATTCCTAACTTCTCTTTCTCTGAATGTAACAGAGATAAAAAGAAAATCAAAACCAACTAATTCAAATGGTCATCAAATTCTTTAAAAAACCTCTTAATGGGGGAGAGCCTCTGAGTTGGAAAAAGAGCATAGGAACCATATGGCTTACTCAACAACTTTATCTAGTAAGCAGTGAAATGAAAGGAAAAAGGGAGTTAGTGACTTGCCCAAAGACACTTAACCAGTTGAGCACAAGAGTTGTATTGGGTCCTAAGTCCCCCATATGCCAGTCTTGGCAATCTCTTTTTCCTTGAAGATTCTCTACTTGTGCCAACAGCTAACACATTTCTGTTTATGGAGAAGGAAATGACAACCTACTTCAGTATTCTTGCCTGGGAAATCCCGTGGACAGAGGAGCCTGGCTGGCTACTGTCCATGGGGTCACAAAAGAGTCAGACACCACTTAACCACTAAACAAGACCATGCTAAAAATAGTTTCAAGAATAAAGGGTATTTTCTTACCTCCATTGTTGGTTTAAAAAATAAAAAACCATTAAAAAAGATAAAGTTAGTATGCCCAAACATTGCTAATAAAAGACAAAGTAACTAAAAGTTATTAAATATCCAGGGCTTCTCTGGGAGAGAAACATCATGTATTGGTGGCTAATTTAAAATTGAATTTTCATATTGTATATTAATTTAAAAATTTTAAGTTGTCTAATTTAAAATTGTTTTGATAAAATGATTTATCAAAAATCATTTGACTTTGGTTGGCCGTTATACCTCAAAAGTGATTTTCCTCAATTCTGTGATTTAGATATTTCCCACACGGAGCAAGTAATAAATTTGAACTTATAAAAAAAGAATGTATACATATATATGTCATACATACATAGTTAACTATAGTTAACTCACTGGTCAGAAAGAAGCCACGTGGTCGACCATGCTCAGAGCTCAGAACATGGCTCCGGATATGTTGCCCCCGGGAAAGTAAGAAAGGTCGCCAAGGGACTCCAGGCTCGCGGATACCAGCAGCCCGGAGCTGGACAGAGCCACTGTTCCTCTGGGGCTTTTCTTCAAAGAGTGAAATGATGCACAAAGGGAAAATCAGGGCCGTGCCTGCGCGGGCAGCAGGGCCTTCTACGAAACCCGGAGGCACGCCTGTCTCTGGCGCCTGGCGAGAGACAACTTCCAGGAACCGGTCCTTGGCAAGAGTCTTCGGAGAGTCCGCTTGGCCTGACCTTTGGGCGCCCGCTCTGAGCTTCGGGGCTGGGGCTGCGGCAGGGGGTCAGGGCGCTCCCACCGCCCGGATGCAGGCACCTGCCTGCGCGTCTGCCTCGAAGATAGGGCGTTTTAGGAGCCTGGACCCCCGGCCTCCAGTTTCTCACTGCCCCGCGCGACACCCGTAAGAGACAGCCCCGGTTCTGTCTGTCCTTGAGTCCCCGGAGCCTGGGCAGTACCCGGGTCAGAGAAGGATGGTCTTGAGTTACAACAAACGTCAAACCCTCGGGTTTCACTGATGGAGAACACGGACCTTCGACTTTACCGAAGGGGGGAAACGCCTGCGCGTGGAGATCCATTTCCTTTTGAGAGTTATTTATAGATATTTAGGCAGCGCCCCTTGTATACCAGAAACTCTATTATGTGCTGTAGTTTAAAAAAAGATGAAATTAGCCTCATATCCGGGGACAGTTTGCTTTTAGTAAACTTTTAGAAACATTAGCTTTTTAGATGTTGAGTGCCAAGTGAGGGGCGGACGCAGGCGAGAGGGGAAGTGGGGAAAAGAGGTGGGGAGAGGAGGGCTTCAGGGGTTTAGAAGGAGAGGGGAAGAGAAAAGAGAGTGTTGGAGGGGAGGTGGGTGAGACAGAGGGAGGGGAGATGGCGAAGGAGGAAGGAGAGGGAAAAGGGGGAGACGGGTAAAAGCGCGGGGTGGGGGAAGGACCTAGAGGAGCGTCTAGGAGCGGGATCGAGGGGAGGTAGGCGGGGAGAGAGAGAGGCCTAATTTGTGGGCCTCTCCTCAGTGCCCTCTTCCTCTAGGAAAAGTCTCTCAACTCCCCAGAGACGCTCCCGGGATGCCTCCCCGTCTTGCCAAGCGCGGTTCGGCTGTGTGACCGCGCTCACTCCGCGGCCAGCAGAGCGCCTGCCTCGCGCTGGCCAACCTACACGGAACAGGGGGCCCGACGGCTTCCGCCTGAACCAAGGGGTCGCCTGCCTCGACGGCCGTCCTCCCGCGGGCAGGCCCGAAGCCAGGTGAGGGCGGCCGGAGCGAGGCTCC
>NW_011495050.1:22962153-22977890 GCF_000754665.1 Bison bison bison | reverse complement strand
CGGAGAATAGACACGAAGCGGGGTACTGGGGGCCATCGAGGGACTCTCCTCGGTTATCGCTTGTTTGTGCTACTCCTGCGCGTTTTACTCGCTGAGGAGCGCAGTGGGGGGCTGTGAGAAGGGAATGAGCCCGGCCGGGCCCTCCGGGAGGTGGCGGGAAAGAAGAACGGAGACTCGGGCGAGGATGGTGACTGCTCACGGCAGCCAGGGCTCGCTCGCGCTCGCGCCTTACGCGGGGAGCAAGGGGCGGCCCGGAGCTACGGGCCCAGATAGGAGGCTGGCGCGCGGCCCAGTCAGGATGGGAGCGCGGGGCCGGGCGCGGACAAACTGACCCGGGTCCCGCGTCCGGGGCGTCCGGTGTGGCCCCCGTGGGGGCAAACCCTGGGCGGCGGCCTGACGTGGGCGCGCAGTCGAGGCCGCCCCATCCTGGAGCCTCGCTCTAGACGGGGCCGAGGCCTGACGGGATCACTGGGACGCAGACCAGAGTTGGGCCTTATACCGTCTCCCGGTGGGCGCCCGCGTTTTCCCGCCTTCTGTGCGCAGCGGGGTCGGAGGGCTTGGGGCTGGCCGGCGGGAGGAGGGCGGCGGAGCCAGGGAGGCAGCCCGGCCTCCACCCCCGCGGCCCTTCACGGCCGGCAGGAGGCGCTGTGCGGACGACGTAGAATGCAAAAATTTTCCGGATGGCGTTTTCGCATCTAGGATCAACTACTGGAGAGGGACCCGTCCAGACCTTCATCCTCTTCCTCTCCTCTTTAATGTGTGTGTGTGTGTGTGTGTGTGTAGAAAATCTTAGTATTTCAGATTCGCTGACGGTTTTAAAGGGAGATGTAAGGCAGAAATTCTGATTCTTGACTATTTGCAAAGGGCTCGCCTATCACTGTCATTTGTTAAAGATTGACAAATGAATCTAACACTCTTTTATAAGACATACTCATTCGTAGGGTTTGGTTCAAATTCTTTTCTAGAAATAGGGGTTTGTTCAAAAACTATTTCTGCTTATTGCTATCTGTAAGCTCACATATCAGTAACAGGAACAAGGAGAAGTAACTCCAATATATAAATAAAATTCCAGTATGATTATAAAAATATTGTGTTTGGGATAGTCTTTATCAAACTGTAAGAATCCTATTATTTGCAGATGTGTCATGGTCTGTAAATCATTAGTGAATCCACTGGAACTGGAGCAGTTGTGCGAAAATGAAATGTGTTATTGAATTTATCATCATACTTAAGTGTAAGACCAAATCATATCAGTGAATAATCTTTGGGAAACTCCCATCAGAAATAAAAGGAAATTCCTGAACTCCTTGTGTTTATGACCAATATAAATTCTTGAGTTCTGTATGGATGGTAGGGCTATGAAGAGATTGAATGGCACTAACTTAATCTGTGTATATTTTCAGTCTCATAGAGATCTGCCTGTTGGTAGATACTGGCACTCCTGAACTTTGGTTTTTAAAGTGATTTTATGCTGTTTTGGAAATTATTCAGCAGTGATTATAAATACAAAATGACTAAAATGTGCAGACTATAAAGAGACATTTTAATCTGTTAATGACTAGTCTAATATATGGAAGAACTAATTTCCAAACAAAGCCTCTATTTAAAAAAATTATCATTTATTTTACATAGTGTGATCTGAAAGTGAACCTGTTCTAGTAACTATTTCAGGACCTCAGGATATTAGACTTAAAACCTGCATGAATTTTTGGGAAAAGAAATAGAGTTTATGGTTTAAACAGATGATAATTGAACTTGACCAGAAGGAAGCCTTCTGGCTTCCCTGGTGGCTCAGTGGTAGAGTATCCGTCACTCCAGGAGACACTGGTTTGATCCCTGGGTTGGGAAGATGCCCCGAAGAAGGAAATGGCAACCCACTTCAGTATTCTTGTCTGGGAAAATCCCATGGTCAGAGGACCCTGGTGGGCTACAGTCCACGGGGTCACAAAAGAGTCAGACATGACTTAGCGACTAAACAACAACAAATCCTTTAAGGTTTTGCTTCCAGTTTAGTTTCAACCTGATATGCAAGTTTCTGATAGTGTGATTCTATGTCTTCTTTGAATATGTATATAAAGTAGTTAAACAGAATGGTTTATTTTTTATTTGATAAAGATTACGTTAGTTAAGTAGGTAGTAAAATTACATGGGAAGTTAAATATATATAATAACTACATTACCTTACCTTTGTGTAGTATTTTGTGTCTTATAAAGTGCTTTAAGGTATGTTTATCTCATGTGATTTTCACAATAAGCCTTCTGAAGTAGATACCATTGTGTTGGTTCTGTCACTGGGGAATCAGGTAGACAGTGGTGACCTCAAGTTCACACAGCCAGTTTGTAGCAGAGGAAGGAGTCAAACTCCAGATATGGGTAGACATTTCTTTTTTATATATATTTGCTTTTAAAATGGTACAGTTTAAACATATGTTTTTAGACTTTTAATCAAAGTTTCTTTCAAATTACTCAATCTTGATTATTGAATGATCTATTTTACTCCAGTAAAGACAACATGGAGGTGCGAATGATCGAAATGTATCAAAAATTTTGCTTCCAACACTTGGGTTAAACAGCGCCTAAATATGTTCTATGTTAAATTGGTGCAATTATGCAATATGCCTCCTGCTATTTTTGTGTTTCATTGGTTTTATATGTCAGAATATTATTTTTGTTTATTATTTAGGATATATATCCCACTGGACTACAAATTTCATTCATGCAGAAAATGTATTTATGTATCTTGTTAATAGATGTATCCTTAGTACTTTACATGTGCTAGGAATATACTGGATATAATAAATACATCATAAATAGTGTATTTATGTAATCCTCCACCTCATCTCTTTGGAAATTCAACCCATCCTTCAATTTCAGACAGGAAATTCAACCTGTCAGATGCCTCATCCTCTGTGAAGTTCTCTGATCACTCCCATCTGTAAATTCTCCTGTTGCTTTGTATTTCTCTCATTATTTACAGCTTTTATTTATTCCAGTTGCTTCCTGTTTGTGTACATTTTTTTTAATTTACCTCTTAGACTTTAAGCTTCTTGTGGGTAGAGACAACTTACCTAGCATGATGTCTTATACCATGTATTCCATTATTGTTAACTAAATGAATAAAACCAAAACTGTATACATGTGCTATTTAATATGAGCTTATGCAACTTGATTATAAGTTTTATGGTAAAATTTATAAGCAAATATATATTTGCCCTAACAAAATGAGTTGCATGCTCAGTATTGGTCATGATCATTTTTATCAGGGGTAGTTCCATCCTAAAGGAGATGAGTGTTCATTGGTCCTGAGTGTTCATTGTAAGGACTGAACACTCCTGAACAGTCCTGAGTATTCATTGGAAGGACTGATGTTGAAGCTGAAACTCCAAAACTTTGGCCACCTTATGCGAAGAGCTGACTCATTTGAAAAGACCCTGATGCTGGGAAAGATTGAGGGCAGGAGGAGAAGGGGATGACAGAGGATGAGATGGTTGGATGGCATCACTGACTCAATTTACATGAGTTTGGGTAGGCTCCAGGGGTTTGTGATAGACAGGGAGGCCTGGTGTGCTGCGTTTCATGGAGTCCCAAAGAGTCGAACACTACTGAGTGACTGAACTGAACTGAATAGTTTTTTTTTTTTACCTCATGATGTATTATTAGCATTATATTTACTGAAACTTTGAACATTAGCCTTAAACTTAGAATAAAAGTTATAGGGATTTTCAGTATAGCTTTTTATGGCTAACAGAATTTATTTACCGAATTACATACTACTACTTCTCCAGACTGTAAGATGTGTGATATAACAATACCCAATACCATTGCATATATTTTCCAGAGATGAAAGACTGATTAACATCTGTGTTACTTTTTTAACACTAGGAAAAATTAGTACTTGAATGGCAAGTTTAAAAAAAAAACACCTGAATCATAAGTGACTATTTTTTCTTTTTTTACTCCTAAAACATGATTTGAGGCAAAGGGAGCTTCTTAAGTTCATTTATTCGGCTTCCAAAATTATAAATGATTTTGTCACAATGGCAGAATAGGATTGGATCTCAGTGGAAAATTCTTGCTCTTCACTCCAGTAATTTCATATATGCAGTACTACCAGAAGTGTCCTAGGGATAGATATACTTACTGACTGAAATTTATGCCACACCCTTGCAGAATGAGCTGACTCTTCCATAGTATTCTACGCTTGATCTTAGCCAAAAGGCAGAGAAGCGATACCATAGTATTCTATAGTAAATTTGTTGGGACATTTAAGTCTTACATCTAATTCAATTAACTCCCCCATGCAACTTGAGTAATCAGCAACCAGTAATATCTTGATTTTCAAACTGTCCGGAAGACTTGGTGTTCCTGAACCAAATGAATGGATTCTGAGCAGAGAATGCAGGAGCAAAGTTGTGATATATATATAGTTTTGAAGTGGAAGGTTGATGGGAGTGGGGAGGGGGGTTGATGGTTTTTCTAGTCTACGTACAAATTGAGAGCCCTTAAAAACTGTAATATGATATATTTAGCTTCCCAGGTGGCACTCATGGTAAAGAACCTACTGGCCAATGCAGGAGACACAAGAGACACGGGTTCTATCCCTGGGTCAGAAAGATCCCCCTGGAGGATGGCATGGGAACCCACTCCAGTATTCTTGCCTGCAGAATTCCATGGACAGAGGAGCCTGGCGGGCTAGAGTCCACAGGGTTGCAAAGAGATGTACATGACTGAGGTGACTTAGCACACGTGTTTGTGGCTAAAATTGTTCTGCTTTTTAAAAAATTGAAGTATGGTTGATTTGAATGTTGTGTTAGTTTCAGGTGTACAGCAAAGTGATTCAGTTATACATCTATTTCAGATTCTTTTCGCTTATAGGTTATTACAAAATACTGTGCTATATAGTAGGTCCTTGTTTGCTGGTACTTCTTTCTTTAAAAGGAAAAAAAAAAACCCTATGCAGCTCAAAATTTAAAGTTGTAATCTTTAAATGTCTTTTATTTTGGTTAATTTAACTAAATGAAAGCAACTTTTAGAGGTTTTTTCCTTAAACTTTGGAATGTAATATATTTTTGCCAGGTGATCTGAAATAGAAAACAGATAAAGATGACTTAGTGGTTAGTGAAACACCAGTCTGAAGCAGACAGCTTACTTTTTTCCCCCCTCTTCATTTCCCCTGGACCAGCTGTTAATGTTTAACCTTCATTTACTCCTTCAAGAGTCATATTTACACTTCTCCAGCAACTCTTTATCCATATGTTCCTTGGCCTTATACATTATATAAGGTTCTTTTAGGGCAACTTCCTAATCTTCTCATTAAGAAAATGTCACACTTACCCCAAATAACCCTATAGAAGATGTCAGATGGTATCACTACTAAAATGACCCCATGGAAGATGTCATCTGATATCAGTTACAGGCTTCCTTTCATTTTTGCCAGTAACGGTCTGCCAGGTTGTTCTCCCCAAATTTAGACAGCTTGAATATTTCCTTTTCTTTATTCAATTGATAGAAAAAAATCTTCTAAAAATACTTCACAATTCACCTGATACCAGATAATGAATTCAGCTTCTTTAAGAGTATCATGATAACAAAGATAATTTTTCTTTGTCAAATCAATTGTCTCATTTGAAACAAGTGATTATTATTTGGTTTGTAAATTTCAAACTGGATTGTTACTGCTTTAAGACTGTAGGGGATGTGACCAGGAAGAATGGAATGGACTTTACCTCTTATCTGATAACTTGCTTTTTCCTAGTTCTTCATTATGTGCCAGATATTGAACAATTGACAAGTAAGGCTTGGGAAGATTTTTTTTTTATGAACAAATCATTTTTATTAGTTTGCCTTGGTCACTTAAGATGGTTATATATTGGAGAAGAAATTAGGTCAATAACTTTTCAAATGGTTCTGTCTAGATTTGGTTGTTGGTTATTAATAGTAATTAGCTCAGTGAAGTTGGACCAAGATTCTTATATTTAAAACTTTGCTGGGAGAAGTATCAAAAACCTCAGATACACAGCTGACACCACTGTTATGGCAGAAAGCAAAGAAGAACTGAAGAGCTTCTTGATGAAAGTGAAAGGAGAGTGAAACAGTTGGCTTAAAACTCAGCATTCGAAAAACTAAGATCCAGGCATCTGGTCCCATCACTTCATGGGAAATAGATGGGGGAACAATGGAAATAGTGAGAGACTTTATTTTTTTGGTCTCCAAAATCACTGCAGATGGTGATTGCAGCCATGAAATTAAAAGACACTTGCTCCTTGGAAGAAAAGTTATGACCAATCTAGACAGCATATTAAAAAGCAGAGACATTACTTTACCAACGAAGGTCCATCTAGTCAAAGCTATGGTTTTTCCAGTAGTCATGTATGGATGTGAGAGTTGGACTATAAACAAAGCTGAGTGCCAAAGAACTGATGCTTTGGAACTTTGGTGTTGGAGAAGACTCTTGAGAGTCCCTTGGACTGCAAGGAGATCCAACCAGTCCATCCTAAAGGAAATCAGTCCTGAATACTCATTGGAAGGACTGATGCTGAAGCTGAAACTCCAATACTTTGGCCACATGATGCGAAGAACTGACTCATTGGAAAAGACCCTGATGCTGGGAAAGATTGATGGTGGGAGGAGAAGGGGACAACAGAGGATGAGATGGTTGGATGGCATCACCAATGCGATGGACATGAGTTTGAGTAGGCTCTTGGTGTTGGTGATGGACAGGGAGGCCTGGTGTGCTGCAGTCCACAGGGTCACGGGGAATAGGACATGACTGAGCGATTGAACTCAACTGAATAATGTACTGATTATCTAATTGAACTTTAGCCCTTCAGTATCACTAGGCTCAAGGGTTCATCTGTAAAATAGATTAAATCATATTTGTCACCTTTGATGGTTCTTTAACATTTTGGTTTGAAAGCTTCCAGATAAATTCTATCATAAAAATAAGTTTAATATAGTACAGCCAATATTAGATCACTGATATCTTTGACATTGCTTAGAGATTTACAAATGTGTGATCTGAGTGAATGTGTCTCATCCTGTCTGATTTATTCTTGGCTCAAGAAACTACTAACTTTTACCAGAATCTACCACTCCTTTCAAAGTAGACCCAACTGACCAAGAAAAAGTTGAATTCAAATTTCATTTTGTCAAAAATAATTTCATTTTTGCACAGGATTAAGCTGTCCCATCTAGGGGAGTTGTATGTAGTGATATGGTGCTGATTCTCAGTTTTACTCACCTTCATTTTTAAGTCTGTAGAGTCATCCCTATGATTGTCTATTTCTGGAATCAGTGTGAATGAAACCTTGCCTGAAAATCCGTATATCTGAAGCAAAAGTTACAGTGATTTTCTATCTAATCTTTTGTGACTAATAGAGTTCCCATACTAAATTACACGGTACTTCCTCTCCAGACTATAAATCATTATGCCGACTTTGAAAGTTGAGAGATATTGACAGCTCTTGTTAAAATAAATTACAATCATCACATTTAAACTTACTACTCTCAATTTTGACATCCTTATTGCCCAAATCAGTAATTTTGGCACCAATTCCAAGCTTGTATTTTAACACTTGTTTTATGCTTTGTTCTCATTGAGATTGTAATGCTTCTGAAGACAGGTTCTAGGTGTTATAAGATTTCTTTTTTAATGCTTCACAACACTTGAGTATAGTTTTGGGCATGTGGTATGCACTCAATAAAGATTTCTTCAAATAAACATGAACTGTTTTATTGAGCATTGTATACTTTTCTAGAAATACAAAGAATTAAAAGACATGATTTCTGCCTTTGTGATACCTACATTGATACTAAGCTTCACATAGTTTATTAGATTACAGTCTTTTATGTGTAGTTCTGAAATCCCAGAAAACTTAAATTTTGTTATTTTCTGTATCATATTTAGCAGTAGAATCTAACTCAAGATTAACTCATTTGGTTAATGGTTAATTCAAGTCAAAAAACCTGACTTGAACTGATGTGAAGCTTTTTATATTCTTCATTTATTTCACTTAAGAGGAATATTCATAAAAAGAGGAATATTCTTATGTTTAACTTCAGATATATTAATTATTTTAATTACAGTGGGTATGTTTTGCATAAAATATGTGCTATATTTTTGAAATCTGAAAAATTCTGACTTCGAAAATGTGTCTGACCTCAAGATTTTTGGGAATTGCAGATCTGTGTAACATACAAAAAGTGGAACTTCCCTGGCAGTCCAGTAGTTAACTCTTTTCCTTCCAATGCCAGGGGTGTGGGTTCCATCCCTGATTGAGTATGCTAAGATCCCACATACCTTGAGGTAAAAAAAAAACAAAGCATAAAATAAAAGCCTTATTGTAACAAACTCAATAAAGACTTTAAAAAAGGTAAACATCAAAAAAAGAATTAAGTACAAAAAGTTAAATGCTAAAATATTTAAGTAACAACTGATAAAATAATAGGAGAAATATCTCAAACTATTACTTGGAAAGATGCCTCAAACTTGGTGTCTTTCTTGGGTGTCCCTGCAAAAGGGCAGGTGCTCAGTCTTGGATCCCATGGGCCAGAGGCAGATGATGTGGGAGTGTTTTCCTGACATGTTCAGGCATAAGAAGAACCAGAGGATCTGTGCAAACCAAGTTCTTTAGAAAGCAGTGAGGATCGGAACCAGGGAAACAGAGTTCAGTTATCCAGCGGGTAAGAGATAACCTGAAAAAAGGAGCCAGAAAGCCAGTGGACTAGCAGGAGGAATAAAGGGTAAAGTGAGAGCCCTGGACAGTTGCGACAATCCAGGTGATAAAGCTGCAACTTTACACTGTGTAAGTGGATGGCTTTGATAGAAAGTTAGAGTTGGGATGGTCTGGTACAGACAATTGTTGCTTGGATCTGAAAGGGGCCTTCAAAGCTCATTTACTCCTGTACCCTCTCCCTATTTGAAAAACCAGTAACCTGAAGCTGCATGATTATTTTTCAAACATCTAGTTAGTGGTTGAGCCACAACACAAAACCAGGCTTCATATTGCCTATCTGTATTCTTACTACCAAAGAGAGATAATAGTTCAATCTGAAGTGGTCACGAATGATTCTTTGGAGGATATGAGATTTAAATTGAATTATTATAGTAGTTTACTGAAACTTAATTCCCCGTAGATCTATGAATGTTTTTTTTGTGTATATTTTTATTTTTTAAAGTACCTTGATACCAAGGACTGTCTTAATTTTTTAAATCCTTAGATGACTTAGGAAGTATTTTGCATATAGTATAGAATAAAAAAAAAATGTGAAGTGGAGGCAGACTGAAAATAAGTGTGCGTTATAGAGGAAAGAATACTGCTGGGTACTGTAAGACCTGAGTCCTAGTCTAGCCCTGCGCAGGTTATCTGCATAACCTCTCTGAGATCTCATTTTCCCCTTGAGAAAGGGTAAGATCAAGTGACCTTTACACACTCTTATTCTGTAATTTAAGTCTGTGTCTGTATTTGCTAGGACAAAATAATTGCTATAAGGCATACTAGGTTTAATTGTTAAAGTATTGCAAAGGCATAGATCATATGGGTTTAGATTTTCTGGGGACTTTCAATGGAGAGAGATCTGTCAGTATATCTGGGACATCAATTCAGATGTTTTGGTAAAGTGAAAGTATAAAATAAATATCAACAATGCATTCAACAGTAGTCATTTAGCATTCACTATGTGTATGCAAAGCATTGAATAAGACGTGTTCTCTGACTTCAAGCTGTTTAGGATTTAGTCAGAGTTTACTTTAAATAAATTAAAAAAGTAAGTAAACATAACAAGCTCAGTGGAGCTCAGATATGTTTAGCTGGAATGAATCAGCCTCTAAAAAGTGTGGTATGACTGGCCGGTCAACCTTTTGTTGGAACTGTTTAAATTACTTAGCATTTCATAATGTAAATATTTTGATACTGTGCACTCCTTGATTAATATGAGAGTGGTTTACCATCTTTGAGGAAAACTTATAATTCTTAAAAATCAACTCAGAGTATAATGTTTCTGAGTATCATCAGGCATAATATAACTATATCCCCAAACCCCCTCTTCTTAGTCCCAAGCATGTTAGAGAAGTATCATATTCATTTCATTTTATGTTGAATTAACTAATGGTAAAAATATTTGGTTGGAACTGCATAGCATTGTGATTGACTGGGGAACATTTTAATAAAGGAGATCTAAATAAAGATAACATTTTTCAAAAGAAGGATATTGCTTGTGTTTGACTACCTCTTTGGTAAGACATTTATTCAGTCATATCAGTTACTGTAGACTAGAGCATTTGAAGTTACCAGCTTGTGAACATCTTTATGGGATGAACTATTTTGTGAAACTTTCTTGCAGATATTTTCCTAAACAAAGGTTTTTGTTTTTTTTTTTTTCCCCTTAAACTTTTGACAGTATGAAAAAATTTTACATTGTGGCTCAGTGCACACACATATGTAGGTAACTGAAACAAAACCTTCATGAAACAATACTTACCTTACTATGTGCTGTATAGTGAGTTTTAAGATTCTATTCTAATCATTGTATCCTTTTGAAATAGTTGGTCTGAAACCCACTAAATTGATTCAAAATTCCCGAAAGGTCATAACCTGCAGTTTGAAAGGCTTGAGCTAATCTCTGTTTCGAGAGCATTTACTATGTTCTTTCTATTTAACTTTGTTATTCCCCAGTGCCTAGATATGTGCTCAGCATATAGATGGTAGACAAATAGTTTATTGAATGCTTTGTTCCCAATCTAGTTTCAGACATGTTACTGTATCATTGAGGTTTGTCTGTAACCGTTACATGGAACTGTTGAAAGAGAAAAAAATAATTAGTAATTAGAAGATGAAGGTAAAGCATATATGAGAAGAGGCAGAAGTCATCATTCACTTAAAAAAAAAAAAACCGCGATAACAATGTGTTAGTTCTCTTAGAAGTTATAAAATCAAGTCCTGACTTGTCTTTTTTTCATATGCCACTATTTTAAACTCAGTATTCATTCCGCAGATAATTTTATCTTGAAATTATTCTCAAAAGCATATAGTGACTTTCTCCTAACTGCTTTTATGTGTCTATCTGTGTGTGTGAAGTTCCTCTGATTAGTTGTCTTATTTTTCCAAAAAATATGATCTATATCTTATAAATTTGTTTAACTTATTTTTTATTACCATTCTTCAAATAGTACTCTGAGCCAAATATTATTTATGTGTACATCATGATTTTTTCTTTTTTTTGTCGTCTAATAGTACAAAGTTTTTTTTCTCTATGGTAATGTCTGCTTAAATTTATCTTGAGTATGGTCATTAATAATTTAAACTTTCCCATTCATACTCAATAACTTTTGAGGGGGGATTTTGATAAATATTTTGGTTTCTTATATGTTCAACTGAAATTACATTATATTATAACAGATATTGTTAGAACTAAAATTTCTGAAAAGATTGCCTGGTATATCATAGTTGTTAGTTGTTTTTCTTTGTAGCAATAATTTCTATATAGCGTTTCTGTTTAGCAAAAGAGAATTAGTATGATAAAATTTTCTGAGATTTGATTAATCCAAATAAATAAAAAATACATAATTTGTTATCAGATTTGAGCAGGGTTAAATTACATCAGTAGATGAGGTATTTTCACAGCTATTTTGCACTGAAATATTATTTTATAATTATTCTAAAGATTAATGTGTCCTCAGCCATTTATTAAGTTCTTCAGTGGAATCTTCTCTTCCTCTCTTTTTTCAATTTTCCCTCTCTTTTTCTATTTCTTTTTATATCACACAAATACTTCTGTGTTTTATACAATGTAGAAACTCAATGAATATTTGCTGATTAAGTTTAAGCTATTTCCTAAATCATTTAGGAAGTCCTAAATCTAAGACTCTCTGATACTAATGTTATATAGTGGATAATGATTCAGGATTAGAAGGTAGACAACTAAATTCTTAATTCTGTTTTTTACTGACTCAGTGATTTTAATCTTTATGTCTTTTATTTTCTTATCTGTAATCTATTTAGAGCCAATAATTACTTTTGCCTTTTGTCTAGTTCATAGCATAATGTGAAGATCATATGAGAAAATTATAGAATGGTTTTTGAAAATTTCAAAGTACTCTTTATGTGTAGATGGTTCATGAGGCCCTTCATGCAAGGTTTTGATTAAATGAAATGATAGAAAATGACCAGCACAATGCATAACACAGAGTAAGTACTTAGTAATAACAGCTGCAGTTGATATGATTTCACTTGCGTATGTACTTTAAAATTTCAGTTATTTTATATTTCACAGTTTAAAATTTAATAAAGCCTAATAATAACTAATTTTTTGTAAATCTAATTTTCATGCTTTTCATTTTCTGTGGTTCTTTTAACTGGTATCTTCCTCCCTCCAGTCTATTATTTTTCATACCTATTTGCCATTTTATAAATTTTACATATAAAATAATTTATAACTGGATACTTGAAAATAAAAATTCAAAGTCATTCTTTAAATTGACAGCTAATTTATAAGATTGAATATTTTGAGTTCTGTATTTTGTTTTAGACAATTTGAATTGTTAATATGTAATCATATAATAATGGGACATTTGAGTAATGGCAGTTGTTTTGAATTATACAATTTTGGTTAATTATATTTTGCCCTGTAGCACATAAATACAATTTATATTGCATTATTTTTTGTAAGCCATAGATATTTTACCCAAAAGAGGAAGTTTTAGCTAGTTGAAGATAGGAAAGTACAAAAGCAATTTGAACTTAACAGTTTAGATCCCTTTCAGATGATTATATTTTGCTTATTTTTATTTAAAATATCACCATAGATTCCTTCATTTTTAAAAAAATTATCATTTTTTTATTGTTTTCCTTACCAAAAAAGTGATCCCTAATATGACTGGAGCCTTCTTTAAGTATTAAAGGTAATTTATGTTTTTTGCGATTCAAAGTTTTATAATTGTGAGTTATTCAAATGTTTAACTATTCCTAAAAGGAGAAAAAAGTGTGTTCCTGTGTGTGTGTGAGTGAGAGACTTAATTAAATTGAGTCTATTTTTTTTTCTTTCAGAAACCTTTCCCAAAATGCCAAAAAGAGGCATAGAAAAACATTTACAGCTTTTGTTTCACTTGGTGAACGAGTCAGGAACTGTTTGCACACAATAATCCAACATCAGCTTAAATTGGCTCTGTTTTTACAAGAGCGAGAAAAGATTTTGCTTCCAATTCATGCACAGTATTTTTTGGGGGAGGGGGTTGGTTGGATTTCCTATTCAGCACCACTTTACTTTCATTCTTTTGGTCATTAATCTGTTCATTTAGGAGGAATAAGTAATCAAAACAGTTTTATAAAGTACTTGTGTGTGTGTATGATATTTTGTTGGAGCATCTACAAAAGCAATAAAAGTACTTATTCAAACCCTCAAGATACAGATGGTGTCATTGATGTTTTGAAGGCAGGAAACCATACAATCCTATTTTAAGGAATTGTATTTATTTTAAAGTCAAATAAAAAGTTTTCCCTCCTCTTTAAAGTACCTGACTGGCAAGAGAATTTTTATGGTATCCATTTACAGAAATAAAAATTCTTCTAGTAGACTGAGGTTTGAATACCACATCTCTTGGGCATATAGAGATCTGGGGCTTACTTTGGAGTTAACTTTATGTTTTCATCTACTTACTTGCTGACTTCTTTAAAATGTGTTAATTTTTCATTTGTTTTTCTATTTCTTCGGTATAATTACATCATCTCCTTAACCAGGAGAATTCCTGTCTACTCTTCAACTCTGTATCGTTAATGAAGATCTTTACCTGTGTGTCGTGTTTTCTCAGTACAGGTTAGTACTTGACTTTTGATTTGCTCAGATTCATTATCAGAATTTTTCTGACTGTAACTATCAGTGCTTTATTTCTTTGTTTTTCATGTGGTAGTTCATTTCTTGACATTTTTGTATTGTTCTTTCGCCTTTCTGTTCTCTCATTACTTTCTCTTTCATAGGAGTTCTACTGCTGCTGCTGCTGCTAAGTCACTTCAGTCGTGTCCGACTCTGTGCGACTCCATAGACTGCAGCCCACCAGGCACCGCCGTCCCTGGGATTCTCCAGGCAAGAACACTGGAGTGGGTTGCCATTTCCTTTTCCAATGCATGAAAGTGAAAAGTGAAAGTGAAGTCGCTCAGTCCTGTCCGACTCTTAGCGACCCCATGGACTGCAGCCTACCAGGCTCCTCCATCCATGGGAATTTCCAGGCAAGAGTACTGGAGTGAGGTGCCATTGCCTTCTCTAAAACCCACCAACCAAACAAAACAAAATACCCACAACCTTTCTGCTTCCTGAAAACCTTGACCCTCTCCCTTTTGAGTTTCCCTTTTATTCCTCCCTCAATTATTACTACTTTGAAAATTACTTGGAACCTCTTTTAATTCCACAAGGCCATGCTCTCTTTATTCCTAACATTTCTCAAATCTGCACCTTCTATATTAGCGTCAATATAGTTCCCAGAGTCAAGAAAGTGATCTCTCTAAATCACAAACATGAACAAATTGCTTCTCCCTAGGAAAACATTTAATAACTCCCCATCACCTACAGAAGAAAATTAATCTTAGCATTCAATACAGTAATCTATCCCATGCCTATCTCTGTAACACTTATTTTGGAAATAAAAGATTACACATAATTCCTGGAATTTATTATGATGCTTTCTTGCCTCTGTGCCTAGCTCATGGTTTTCTTTTGTGTGAAACTTTTTCTCATTCCTTGATTAGCTGCCTGGAAAGGAAGATTTTCATCTTTCAAGACTCTGCTTGGACTTTGAGGAACTCTTACTGGCAGGTCATATGACACTTCTTTGATTTTCCATTGGAGTTCTTATGCATCTCTCTGATAGCACTTATCTGTTCATCCGTTGCTATCATTCATTAGAAAATGAGCTTGTTGAAGGCAGGGGCCATACTGAAATTGGTTTTTGTGACTGAAAGCGTTGATAAAATATCTGTTGAACTTTTCTCCACTCTGTGTAAAAGAAGTTGAATGTGCTGTGAAAGGTGCTGGTAAAAGAGAAAACTATGTCAAACACCAGATGTTCAAGCTGGTTTTAGAAAAGGCAGAGGAACCAGAGATCAAATTGCCAACATCCGCTGGATCATGGAAAAAGCAAGAGAGTTCCAGAAAAACATCTATTTCTGCTTTATTGACTATGCCAAAGCTTTTGATTGTGTGGATCACAGTAAATTGTGGAAAATTCTGAAAGAGAAGGAAATACCAGACCACCTGACCTGCCTCTTTAGAAACCTGTATGCAGGTCAGGAAGCAACAGTTAGAACTGGATATGTAACAACAGACTGGTTCCAAATAGGAAAAGGAGTACGTCAAGGCTGTATATTGTCACCCTGGTTATTTAACTTCTATGCAGAGTACATCATGAGAAACGCTGGGCTAGAAGAAGCACAAGCTGAAATCAAGATTGCTGGAAGAAATATCAATAACCTCAGATATGCAAATGACACCACCCTTATGGCAGAAAGTGAAGAAGAACTAAAGAGCCTCTTGATGAAAGTGAAAGAAGAGAGTGAAAACATTGGCTTAAAGCTCAACATTCAGAAAACTAAGATTATGGTATCTGGTCCCATCACTTCATGGCAAATAGATGGGGAAACAGTGGAAACAGTGGCTGACTTTATTTTTCTGGGCTCCAAAATCACTGCAGATGGTGATTGCAGCCATGAAATTAAAAGACACTTACTCCTTGGAAGGAAAGTTATGACCAA
>NW_011495050.1:22942441-22962053 GCF_000754665.1 Bison bison bison | reverse complement strand
GAAACAGTGGAAACAGTGGCTGACTTTATTTTTCTGGGCTCCAAAATCACTGCAGATGGTGATTGCAGCCATGAAATTAAAAGACACTTACTCCTTGGAAGGAAAGTTATGACCAACCTAGACAGCATATTAAAAAGCAGAGACATTACTTTGCCAACAAAGGTCCATCTAGTCAAGGCTATGGTTTTTCCAGTAGTCATGTATGGATGTGAGAGTTGGACTGTAAAGAAAGCTGAGTGCGGAAGAATTGATGCTTTTGAACTGTGGTGTTGGAGAAGACTCTTGAGAGAGCCCTGAACTGCAAGGAGATCCAACCAGATCAGTCCTGGGTGTTCACTGGTAGGACTGATGTTGAAGCTGAAGCTCTAGTACCTCGGCCACCTGATGTGAAGAGCTGACTCATGGGAAAAGACCCTAATGCTGGGAAAGATTGAGGGCAGGAAGAGAAGGGGACGACAGAGGATGAGATGGTTGGATGGCATCATCGACTTGATGGACATGGGTTTGGGTGAACTCCGGGAGTTGGTGATGGACAGGGAGGCCTGGCGTGCTGCGGTTCATGGGGTCGCAAAGAGTCAGACACGACTGAGCAACTGAACTGAACTGAACTGATGCCAAACACAAAAGCATGTTATAGGTTTCTGATAGCTTTATTGATAGAAAGGCAACTGATTCAATGGGGCTTCGCTGGTAATTCAGCTGGTAAAGAATCTGCCTGCAATGCAGGAGACCTGGGTTCGATCCCTGGGTTGTGAAGATCCTCTGGAGGAGGGCATGGCAACCCACTGCAGTATGCTTGCCTGGAGAATCCCCATGGATAGAGGAGCCTGACGGCTGCTGTCCATGGGGTCACAAAGAGTCTGACACAACTGAGTGACCAAGCACAGCACAACTGATTCAGTATCCTAGAATTCTAGCTTTTTCCTGTTCTGAATCCATGCATGGTAAGGCAGTGAGACACAGCCTTACATCCTGAAAACTCTGGATCAAGGGAATTTTCTTTGCTTTGTGAAACTGTCTAACTTGGACAGTTTTTGGCAAGAGTAATAAGCTCTTAGATAATTTTAGAAATGATGAGCTCTGTGCAGCAAGGTGTCTTTCCCAGTGTAGGCTGACAACAGAAAGAAAAATACAGCTAACCAATTCCAGGTCCAAAACAGTCTCATCTGTAGCCATTCTCTGAAAGCCTTTGGCAGGAGATATATTGGAATGCTCTGTCCACATGCTTGCAAAGAGGGAAATAGGGAAAAAGTTGCTTTCATCAATACAGTTTTCTCCATGTCTGCAGTTCATGAAATTTAACCTCTCAAAGAACTTTTAAAAGAAAATAGAATTGGGGACTTCCCTGGAGGTCCAGTGGTTAAGACTCTGTGCTTCCACTGCAGGGAGCACAGGTTCCATCCCCGGTTGGGGAGTGAACATTCTGTGTGCTCCACAGTATAGCTGAAAAAAATAATAAAAATTATATATAAATATAAAGGAAATAGAATTTTAAAACATTTAAGAAAGCATGTGTATGCTAAGTTGCTTCAGTCGTGTCTGACTTATTGTGACCCCATGGACTGTAGCCCACCAGGCTCCTCTGTCCATGGGATTTCCCAGGCTAGAATACTGGAGTGGGTGGCCACTCCCACCTCCAGTGAATCTTTCTGACCCAGGGATCAAACCTCAGTCTCCATTGCAGGCGGATTCTTTACTGACTGAGCCACTGGGAAAATCTCTGTTTCTACCCATTCTCATAGAACTTGATTCATTTTTCATTTATTTTTGGGAGAAGAATTGTCATAGAACTCATGGGAAATAAACTTTTAAAAACTGTTCATATATATTTGAAAGGTACATGTGCACTTGTCAATTTATAACAGGAAGGATGAAAGTAAGAACTGTTTTATAGTTTATGTGAATTAAAACATTTCTCTTGCATTTGGTTAAATTGTTTAATTAACACTTTTCTCAGCTACTTAATTAGGATTATATGATGTCATCTTATGACTGCTAAAAAGAAGAGATAATCACCTTTCTAGGTATAATTAAAATTTGTTTATAACTGGCTGATAATTATACTGATTAGTGTCTGAGGCTATCTTTAACTTTTCTAGACCAGTGTTGTCCAATAAAGCTCCCTGCAATGATGTAGATGTTCTGTCTGTGCTGTCCAGGAGGGTAGCTAATAGCCACATGTGGCTACGGAGCGTTTGAAATGTAGGTAGTGTGACTGAGGAACTGAATTTATAATTTAATTTTAATTAATTTTAATTCATGTGGTTAGTGGCTATGTTGAACAGGGCAGATCTAGGCTATATACAGTATTATCAGTAAAATTCTATTATTCACTGATCTGTAATCTATCAAAGTGTTAGTAACTCAGGCGTATCCAACTCTTTGTGACCCCATGGACTGTCCATGGGATTCTCCAGGCAAGAATACTGGAGTGGGTTGCTATTTCCTTCTCCAGGGATCTTCCTAACCCAGGGATAGAACCCGGGTCTCCTGCATTGCAGGCAGATTTACCATATGAGCTACCAGGGAATGCTGATTATACGTCTTACTCCTAGAGAGATGCGCATTCTTGTATCAAAAATATCTTCATGGCCTGAAAAACTCATTGTATGTGGTATATTTAAGAGAACTAGGCATCTTATGTTAGGACTTACCTGTAGTTCAAATGGTAAAGAACCTGCCTGCGATGCAGGAGACCAGGATTTGATCCTTGGTTTGGGAAGTTCTTCTGGAGGAGGGAATGGTAATCCACTCCAGTATTTTTGCCTGGAGAATTCCATGGACAGAGAAGCCTGGTGGGCTACAGTCCGTGAAGTCGCAAAGAATCGGACACGAGTGAGTGACTTAATACGCACACATAGACATCTTAAAAGGATACTCTCTTGTTTCTCAAAGGATCTATAATTTTGGTACAGAAAAGACAGTGGTGCTGACTCTGTGTTAAGAATTTTAGTATAGGAATCTCCCTGGCGGCAACTGCAGGAGATAAGGGTTCTATCCCTAGTCAAGGAACTAAAGATTCCGCATGCCGTGATACATGGCCAAAAAAAAAAAAAGAGAGAGAGAGAGAGAATTTTAGCATAGACGAACAGGCACTTTTTATAAGGTTCTTTCATTGTATTTTGTGAGAACCTTTAAAACTTTCCCTCGTGGCTCAAACAGTAAAGAATCTGCCTGCAATGCCTGGATTGAGACCAGGATTCAATCCCTGAGTCGGGAAGATCCTCCCAGAGAAGGCCATGGCAACCCACTCTAGTATTCTTGCCTGGAGAATCCCATGGACATGAGCCTGGCAGGCTACATACAGTCCATAAGGTCACAAAGAGTCAGACATGACTAAGTGACTAACACTTTAAGACACTTAACATTTTTAGAAATCTAAAAACCAGAAATTTTACATACTAATCACTATCCAAGAATTTCACCATTTTTATGAGGATGTAATCAAACACTTTTGTTAATTGAAGTCTGTGCCTTGGAGTTCCTGGTAGAGGGAATTACCAAAGGGGAAGTTGAAAAACAAGGACAAAGGAAGGAATGAGGCAGAGAAGCTAATTTGTTTCGACCTAGGAACTCTGAACTGATCTAGAACATGTACACAGGTTTTAAACTCATCTCTGTTGAGATCCCCAATCACTTCAGAGTTCTGGGAAGATGGATATTATGAAAATGAGAAGACAAGGGAAAATTGGCTGGAAGATATTCTTGCTGAGTGGGAGGAGATGAGATTAATGGTTAGCCAGAGCAGTCCAGAATACATCAGGCATGCAGTCTAACTCCAGTTATGCTTCTGTTACACTGGAATAAGATCATCTTTATTTCAACTGGTTGTTTTTTTATCCTATTCTCTAAAAATGAGTATCTTTAATTAAAGTATATGGTATGTTTGCTATATAACATTTTAATGTTTCTTGGTTAGTGCCTAAAGAAATTTTGCTATGTGAAAAGCCATTATTATTCCTTATCATTTTCCTCCACAAGGAGTCAAATACGGAAATCAGTTACAGTGCATTTTTGACCACTTATTGAGGCGATGGGCTTCCCTGGTGGCTTGGGCGGTAAAGAATCTGCCTGCAGTGCTGGAAACCTGGGTTCGATTCCTGGGTTGGGAAGATCCCCTGGAGGAGGGCATGGCAACCCACTCCAGTATCCTTGCCTGGAGAATCCCCATGGACAGAGGAACCTGGCAAGCTGTAGTCCATGGGGTCACAGGGTCAGACATGACTGAGTGACTACGTACATTGAGGTGATAGTTCCACCAATCTGAAACTAAGCCATTTAAAACAGTAAGAATGCATTATTGCAGAGTAAATAAAAACCAATTCAAGTATTTACTCTAAATTAAAACGAGTCTAAGATTTGATTAACTTTCTCTTGAAATCATATTAAATCTTGGTGATATGCTCATACCTCTGAGCAGGCAGGTTCTTGAAAATTTATATTTTCAAGCAGAAAATCCGAATAAAGTGTCTCAAGACATTCTTGGCACATTTAAAAGCATGAAGTGCCAAAAACTTTCATGAGAAAAAGACAACTTGTTTTCTCAAGATTTCTAGTCCAGCTTGGGAAATGCAACAGAGAGGAGATTAACTCCTAGAACTATCTTTAGCTTGTGGAAGAGAAACCAAAGACCAGAAGTTAAGTAACAGAAAGCAGAATAGTAAAAGGGTGTTACCACCTGTGTCTGCTCGATAGAAGGGAAAGATAAAGGGTGTGCACGTGTGTGAGCAAAGGTATAAAGTGCAGGCCTTCAGCGGCTCAAGGTCAGTGAAAATAATGAATATTGAAGTTGATTTGCTTCCAGCTTTCGATTTGTTTCCAACTATAAAAATGCTTTAATGAATGTAATGTGCTTGGAATCATAACCTTCTTTTTTCTCATCAGCATCTTTCTCATTTATCTTTTTTGAAAAACTACAGTAACATTTTATTAAGTGGAAATACCAAGTCAAAAAAATCTGCAAATATTTTGAGTCCACGTTTGATTTTTTAGGTTTAACATTCTCTTTTTTTTTGGTTTTGTTTTCACATGTTAATCTACTTTTCTCATAAGCATTCCTTTCATTTTCATTCCTTTCAAGGCATACACTCATGTATGGCTTTGGTTTCTTTCATTTATCTATTTCATTGTTACATGTTATATCAGGACTTTTTACAAAAGTAACAGTTTGTGAAGTGAAATTGGACTTTTCCTTCAGTTTTGTTTTTCTGTTGTTGTTCAGTGGCTGAGTTGTGTCCTACTCTTTGTGACCCCTTGGACTGCAGCAGCCAGGCTTCCTTGTCCTTCACTCACTGTCTCCCGAAGTTTGCTCAAACTCATGTCCATTGAGTCAGTGATGCCATCCAGCCATCTCATCCTCTGTCACCCCCTTCTCTTCCTGCCCTCAATCTTTGCCAGCATCAGAGTTTTCCAGTGAGTTGTCTCATCATATTAAGCAGCCAAAGTATTAGAGCTTCATTCAGCTTCAGAAGCAATTCTTGTTTTTCTATACATTAACTTATTTTTTTCATTTCCATTTCCTTTCTCCCACCTTTGCCTTTCCCCACTTTTTATTCCATTTCTTCAGAAGGAAATACACATTTATTGTGTGCCAACTGTTTGCCAAGCTCTTTGCTTTTTACATTTACAGAGAAGAAGTTGTGTACCTTGCCTGAGGTCACAATGCTAAACAATGGATGAGTTGTTTTAAGTCCATCATCTGCCTAACTCTAAAACCTGTCTCTAGTATGCCCTGTTTATCCCTTTGAAGTCATTCTTCAACTCTGTTCATTCTTGCCACTGTTCTTCCCGTCTCTTGTTTCTTCTTTGGCAGCAATTTTTCTCTATGAGTTTCCCTCCCAACATATGCTTTTCCAGCTTTCTCTCATGGTCTCTCAAACTCTTTACCTCTTCTCATCCTCAGAGTTGTTTTTCTTCTAGTGAGAAGGCAGAAGTGGCACCATTATTTATTTAGTTACGGCTGTGCTGGTGTTGGTTGCCATGCCCGGGGCCTTCTCCGGTTGCGGTGAGTTGGAGCCACTCTCCAGCTGCGGTGCTCGGGTTTCTCCTGCAGTGGGGCACGGGCTCTAGAGCACTGGCTCTGTAGTTGTGGCTCATGGGCTTAGCTGTCCCGTGGCATGTGGGATCTTTCCAGACCAGAGATTGAACCTGTGTCCCCTGCCTTGGCAGGTGGATTCCTTACCACTGAGCCACCAGGGAGGCCTCTGATTGTATTTTTAGGATTAAATATCTTAAAATTGTTTATATTTCCTGACCTTGTAATTCTACATTTAGCCTCAGGAAATCACAGAGATGTATGCAAAATGTGTATACAAGGAAGAAAACACAAGCATCATTTGTAGTTTTAAAAAATTAAAATAATTTTAATGCTAACAGTGGGGTTAAATATGGGTTAAGTAAACCCTAGAAGACATATAATGTAATAATACTTAATGACATAGAAAAATGTTCATCATGTATTATTTTAAAAATTCATTGATTATGAAAACTCATTTATTATTAAGTTATCCTTCATACAAAAGAGAATTAAAATGTACATATTTAATTTAAAGAAAAAAATGAATACCTGTATCAACCACACACTTATTAAAATGAACATTACTAATTTCTTTAAATCCCCCGTAAGACACTGTATGATAAGTATAAGAAGCAAAACAGCATCTTAGTATATAAAAATGGTAATAGTATGTTCAGTATAGCTTAAGTTTAGTGAAAAAAATGTTAGCAGTTGTTACCTCAGGTTGATGTCATTGTAGGTGAATTTAATTTTTTTAATTTCTAATTTTTTATTTCATTTTTTTTTCAGTGAACACTTATCAGACTTATAAGTGTAATAAAATTTCACAACAAATAAAATAAGATTTCACAAAAATGTTTTATATATATATAAAACTTTATTATCATTATCTTTTTTGGTGAAAAGGGTAGATTGAAAAGTCAAGAAAATATTTTCTTCTTTTGAGGCTGGGAAGACAATAATCAGAGACTGGAAAGTAAAATCATTTTTTATAATTCATCATTAAACACAAATGACTTTAAATTCATTCTTAGTATAACAATACTAATTTCTTTGAGGCGCAAGTTCTACCAGGTCACTTGAGTAAAAGAAGCACAAGTGTGTAAATGCCCCAGGTATTTGGTATAGACAGAGAAGGAGTTCCTCCCCACTTGGTGTGGTCAAAGAGCTTATCAAGAAGGAAGATTTTTTTTGGACTTTAAAGGGTACAGAAGATTTAGATCAGCATTGCCAAACTTTATAGTCTTGGGACTCCTTACTAATACTTTTCAAAATTATTGAAACATCACCCTGATACCAAAATCAAAGATATCACAAAAAAATAAAATTACAGACCAGTATCATTGATAAACATAGACGCAAAAATCTTCAACAAAATACTAGCAAATAGAATTCAACAACATATTATAAAGATCATACACCATGATCAAGCGGGATTTATCCCAGGGAAGCAAGAATTCTTCAACATATGCAAATTAGTCAGTATGATATGCCATATTAAAGTAAGGAATAAAACCCATATGATCATCTCAATAGACTCAGAAAAAGCTTTTGACAAAATTTGACACCCATTTATGATAAAAACTGTCCAGAAAGTGGGCATAAAGGAAACTTCCCTCAACATAATGAAGGCCATATACAACAAACCCACAGCAAACATCATTCTCAGTGGTGAAAAATTGAAAGCATTTCCTCTAAGATCAGGGACAAGACAAGTATGTCCACTCTTGCTACTATTATTCAACATAGTAGTCAAAGTCCTAACCACTGCAATCAGAGAAGAAAAAGAAATGAATACAAAGTAGAAAAGAAGAAGTAAAACTGTCATTATTTGCAAATGACATGATATGATTATCTAAAGATGCCACCAGAAGACTACTAGAACTAATCAGTGAATTTAGCAAGGTTGCAGGATACAAAATTAATGCACAGAAATCTCTTGCATTGCTGCTGCTAAGTCACTTCAGTAGTGTCCGACTCTGTGCGACCACATAGATGGCAGCCCACCAGGCTCCTCTATTCCTGGGATTCTCCAGGCAAGAACACTGGAGTGGGTTGCCATTTCCTTCTCCAATGCATGAAAGTGAAAAATGAAAGTGAAGTCACTCAGTCGTGTCCGACTCTTAGCGACCCCATGGACTGCAGCCTACCAGGCTCCTCTGTCCATGGGATTTTCCAGGCAAGAGTACTGGAGTGGGTGCCATTGCCTTCTCCGCTTGCATTGCTGTACATTATCAACAAAAATTGTTGAGCATTGCTGTACATTATCAACAAAAATTGTTGAGGACCTCAATGATATTTTGTTTATGTGAGTTATATCTATTCCTATTTATCATGGTGGGGGTTTAGTCGCTAACCTCTTTCCGAATCTTGTGACCGCCATGGACTGTAGCCCAACAGGCTCCTTTTCCATGGGATTTTCCAGGCAAGAATACTTGAGTAGGATGCCATTTCCTTCTCCAGGGGATCTTCCAACCCAGGGATTGAACCCTGGTCATATCCATTGCAGGCGATTTCCTGCATTGCAGGTGGATTCTTTACAGACTGAGCCACCAGGACTATATATATGTCATATTAGAAATTAAAATCAAGAAAATTTAAAATATTTGTCAATGTAATTTAAAATAAATTACATGTTAAGGTAAATAATTTTATGAAAAATATCTGTGTTTTCCAGAACAAAACCATTTAATCAGAAAAATGGTGTTGTTTTACATTTTGGGTTTTTAAAATTTATTTACACTTTGTATTTTAATATTTGGCTTAACAGAAGACAGCTGGATTCTGTCATCTGCTCTGTTGTGATATCACATGTCTTATGGCTTCTGGAAAACTCCACTGTATACTTGTGAGAGAATGAGGTGGAAAAGTAAATGGTATCTTAGAGTACTATGAACATAGTATTGATATCATGGCTCCCCCTGATAACCATTTTGAGAATTACTAATTAAGATAGACTGAGGGCAAAATAGAGGAATGGCATAATCTCAGAGGTAGGAAAGCATAAAGCATTATCGGAGAGAGTGGACACACCAATCTGGTGGTTCTGAAGGATTTATGTCGGGGGACGTGCAAGAGATACGGTTAGAAATGTAGTTGGGAAAATTATGTCAGTTAAAAAATACCAGTTTCCTTATTTAATACTGTAATTGCTAGCCTCTACTTTTGGCTTCAGAAAACTTCAGGAAAAGGGTGGTAGAAGAGAAAAGTATAAGGTATGTGGCTGGCAGTATTCCTATTGACTCACTGATTGCTTTTTTTCATTTGTTTAGGGTCTGCTATATTTCAAGCATCAAGACAAGAACTAGTGATACAAAGATGATAATGACACAGTCCCTACCCTTTTAACAGCTCTCGATCAAGTGGGGGAGTCAGGATATTAAAAGGTAAGTGATTCATCCTTTAAATTGACTGACTTGGAAGTGTAATGAACATGTTGTGAGATGGAAAGGAAGTCTTAAAGATTGAGGCCCAAAATACCAACGGCCAGTCATATCGACCCTTGGTGAAAAATACTAGAAGTATGGGGTTGACAAATACAGAGCTAGTATTAACAGAGCACATCTGTGGGAGATGGTCAGATGGTGGTAGAGGAGACTTTCCTGAATATATCTTCTCTTTTGGAAAGTACAAAATCTTTTGTACAAATGTACAAAATCCCTGTCTCCTAAATCTCTACAGAATATTTCCACTGCCAGGCCTGGGAGACACCATCAATTACCTTAAAACCCTGCTTCTCTTCATTTGCATCACCTTTTTCAGTCTTTTTGTTCTCCTCTGTGACCCAGTAATTAGTGTGAAGAGGAGGAAGAAATTAAGATAATTACAACAGCTTTAAACCAGCACCGAGAACACCTTTGCTTGGCCATACAATTATGATTAAATAAGTAAATAAGTAAACTGTCTCCCAGCACCACCTGCAGGGGATGAAGAAGCCTGCAACAGGATTTAGTACTCTGCAGGAGTACCTTCAAGCCAACATTCCTTTATTGAGCATCTATTAAGAGCCTGATTTTAGTAGCTGAGGAGAACACAAAAAGCTTAGTAAGAGATCGTCCACCCACATTCGAAGTAACTTCATTAGAACTTGCAGATTTTTGTGGTGGTTATCTTGGAAAGAACTAACTAATTTTAAGAGAATCAGGTTTCTTCTGTGCAAATTCAGTAGTAAAGCAACTACTGCATTGCCTTTTTTACACTCTCCACTGATGGAGAGCAAGAAAAAATGGTGATTTCAAGTTTTAAGTAGTGAAGTAATGAAGTCTGTTTTTTGAATCCTCATTGAGCTTGTAAATATGATGAGAAAGGCCTGTGTTGCACACTGTTTTATGCAGCCTGGTTAAGGTTGTTCATTTCTTAATTTAGAAGGCAATGGCACCCCACTCCAGTATTCTTGCCTGGAAAATCCCATGGACGGAGGAGCCTGGTGGGCTGCCGTCTGTGGGGTCGCACAGAGTCGGACATGACTGAAGCGACTTAGCAGCAGCCAGGCAACTGTCTTATGGGATGGTTCTCTGCTGATCATAAGAGGAATCGGATGGAAGTAGATGCATGGCTTAATAGAAATTCATAAGTACCCATCTGAAATAAACTCAGAGTGCATACCAGTAAGAGCCTTTTACTTTCCTTATTAAGTCATGTCCTAGAAGCTAGAAAGAATGAGGTTTCCCAAAGTCCCTAGCCTTTGAAAATCTTACAAACAAGTACAGAATGTTTTCCTGATTTCTGGCATTTAAAATAGAAGCAGAATACATCACATACAAAAGAGGCAATATAGATGAAACGAGTGTTCATTACACATTTAGAGGAAAGAAAGACTTCTGCTGGGTGAGCGATCACTTCAGTCAGTCCAGTCGCTCAGTCGTGTCTGACTCTTTGCGACCCCCTGGACTGCAGCATGCCAGGCTTCCCTGTCCATAACCAGCTCCCAGAGCTTACTCAAACTAATATCCATTGAGTTGGTGATGTCATCCAATCATCTCATCCTCTGTCGTTCCCTTCTCCTCCTGCCTTCAATCTTTCCCAGCATCAGGATCTTTTCTAATGTCAGCTCTTCACATCAGGTGGCCAAAGTACTGGTGCTTCATCATCAGTCCTTCCAGTGAATATTTAGGATTGATTTCCTTTAGGATTGACTGGTTTGTTCTCTTTGGGAGTCTTCCTTTATATATAGACAGGATTTTTAGGGAAAGCAGCTGCAGCCAATCAGCTGTCACCTCTATGACCCACCCCACAGCCCTAGGAAAATGCATACAGGAATTGGGGTAGTCATATTCTGGTGTTTTCAGCTTTTTTTTTTTTTCTGACTAGGCACTTGAATGAGTGCAGATTAAGTCCTGAATCAACTCTCCCAATTATACCTCTTTCTAAAATCATACCACAGTTTATAAAAGCAACTACATGGGCTGGTAAGTGAAGTAACTGTCAGAGGTAGGGAAAATCTTGGTATCATGCAGTCCAGTATTTCTCAGAGTGTGGGTTCTTTATCTGCAGAAGAATTTCTTGCTCACTCCCAATGCAGATTTGGCCTCCACATCAGACCTAATCAATTTCAGTCCTTAAGGGTGACATCCAAAAATCTGCATTTTTAACAAGCATCTTAAATTGATATGTGCGTTAAGGTTTGGGAAGCACTCATCTAGTCAAACTGCATTATATGACAGATGAGGAACTAATATCAGAGAAGTGAAGTGATTTAATGAAAGTGACACAGCCCATCGAAGGCAGAAACTGGATTCAAACTCAAATCTTTTGATTCCCATGTTAGACGTTTTTTAGCTATTGATACAAGCAGTTTGTATTTACTTGTAAATTCTCAATAGTCCTCAGTGAAAACAGAATTTATTTGAGTTCTTTGTTCCTTGACACCCCTAAGTTTAATACCAATAATTTACCATTAGTGAGTTCCCAGTACCTGCTAAGTAAGCTGTTGCCTTGAAATTTTCGGAACATCAATTATAGAAGCTTGTGGACAAAAGTATTTTGTTATTAATGTCTTGTTACTGTTCCATTCTCCATCACTATAATCAAGCAAGATCATTTATCAGCAAGAACGTATGCTCATTTTCCTGAAATCACCAGAGACAACAATAAAAAGTAAAGGGAAAAACCTGCTACTAGTGTTAAACAAGAATATCCCACCCTCTGTAACAACATACCATATGGTATTTCCCTACCTTGTTCAGTATTTAACCTAACAATTTATTGCTAGGCGTCTTGGCAGCAAGCTGTGCAAGTTGAAGTGGAATCTGATTGAGGTGAGTTAATTAATGTGGTGGCAGCTTGGAATGTTGTCCAGCTGCCAGTGAGAATTATGTTTGTTTGCCTTTGGCCCAAGTGTGAAATGGCTGGCTGTTGATTTCAGAAGTGTGAGTGTACATTTTTACATCTCACATGAATGAATACATTTTTTGTATCCTACACATTTGGGGAAATGCTGAAATTTATTGGGTAATGTTATTTACCACTTGTGTGGCAGAGAGAGAAAGGTGGGATTTTGCCCCAGAGGTTGACTTTGCATCTGTAAAAAAAGTAAAAGCAGGTGGCAAATAAATCTATAAGCAGGTAAATAAGCCATCTGAAATTAACTCATCTGGGCTAACGTTTTCAGAAATTACTTTAAAAAGGAGGTAAGCAAGATTTGAACCAGTAAAGAATAGCTCTTTGATGATGAAAGGATTCTGAAGGCAGAAAACACAATGTTAAACTTTCCTTGAAAGAAATGGTTTTTGGATTTACTATTGAATTACATTTAGACCTTTAATTTTCTTTTCACTGAACACAACCTCTGTTGAAGACATCATCTCTCTGTGCAATCTTTCTTCCTATCAATAACTGATGATAATGATTCCTGTGAAGTGTTTTTGATGTTAAAGGTACTGTGTAGTTTTGACTGGTTGTTACTGATACGGGCAGGGGTTCTCCAGCTCGAGTAGTCAATAACTGACACTAAACTAACACAGTTCAAGATGCACTCGAAGGGGTGTCAGATATGATTGTTTTCCTACCACTTTTTAATGTAAAAATACCATTAAGATAAAAGGCCTTGACAAAAGTTTAGTAGATTAAGGTAATGAATACTTAAAAATGTAATGTGTACACACATTTCTGTCTTTTATTCCACCATTTGAAGAAATTTAAAATACACTAAAACTAAAGGTGATGGCAGGCAGGAAATGTAAGAGCAAATAATATGAAAAAAAGTTTGCAAACCTAACAAAGCAAGTAATACCAGAACTCCTTTTGATGATTTCCTTAAATTTTGATGTTGTCATGAGAATATTAATAAAACTTAAAAGTGTTCAAACTTTCAAAGATGCTAAATGAAATTAGTTTGCAGATAAAAATCTAGCAAAAATAGAATTTTTAAAATAGAAATAGAAAAAAATCCAATGCAGGTTTTACCTCCTAAAAGCTTTAAGAAAATATGATAGCTTTCGAAACTTTTATTCAGATAATTGAAGTGTATTGGAGATTTGGACTTCATTTTATTGGAAGCTGAACAAAGGTACTTTTTTTGGTCACATGCTAAATAATAGAATATAATAATGTTTCCTCTTTCCCCAAGGGTATTTGATATCACATTATGATGATTTTTTTCTATGCTGAACATTTTTAGTAATAGAAGAAGTTATAATTATGTATAAGGCTATAGTTATCTCCTTGTTACTTAATTTTTTTCTTTATTGACATGGAAATTTCATATATGAGAAAGACATTTTATGCCTATCTTTCACATAAAAAGTCAGAAAGAAAAGCTGGTAAGTATTGTACTCTTCAGATTAGAGGGTTATCATATCCTTGACCTTTCAGGCTAAAGTAAGCTTCAGAGTCTTGTTTTAGATTATGTTACTGTCAGAGTGAATAAGAAATCAAACATTTTAATCTAATGTACACCCTCTGGGCATCTCATAAGGTCAGACTTACCACAGATAACTAGCCTGAGAATGAACTTTTATAAATTATTTAGTTGTTACTGAAAATTTTAAAAAAATTTTAGTTTGGCATAGATAAAATATTTTTCCCTTAAAATTTTGTGATGTTTGTGGTATATTTACAAGTATGTAATGACTGTGAAAGATGGTTACACAAAATTTGATTATTTTTCTTACACAAACTTTACATTGACATAGTTAATGTGTTAAATACTTTTGGTGAAATGCTACATTTTTTAAATGTGGGTTTTTTAATATTTTAAAATTTTTATTTATTTTTGTTATTTTTTAACATTACATTTTTATTTAGTTATTTTTTGGCCATGCCATGCAGCATGCAAGATCTTAGTTCCCCGACGACCAGGGATTGAACCCATGCCCCCTTAGAGTGGAAGTGCAGAGTCTGAACCTCTATACGGCCAGGGAAGTCCATAAAACGTGTTTTTTTTGTTTAAATCAGAATCATTTAATATTAATGAAAGGTCCTCAAATAATTCTAACATCAGGAGATTAAAATAATACTACATTATGTGTTCTCAAAATACTACAGAAAAAAAAAATACACCTTCTTTGTACAAAAGGATACATCAATGGAGGATGATATAAATTTAAACAAAATCTGTTTTGTGGCATAGTGAGGTAATTTATAAGAAGCTTTCACTGTCTCTAGGTAATGAGTCCTGCCTTCACTTCACACCACCTCGTAAGTTCTATGTGTTAACATTTGAGTTATTATAATGAAATAGATTTTAAAAATTATTTTAGTGAACTTGTTTTCTTAAGCATTACAGAATCATTTGAATGCTTCTTCATTTTCCCAGGTGCTCTTTTCAGGTATAACTTAATTAGTACAGTAATAGAATCAGGGTTCTTAGAACTTTAGACTTTAAAGAGACTTCAGGCCCCTCAGTCTGTAAAATATAAGGTGAGGAAACTAACGTCTAGAGATTTTAAGTGACTTAGCTGAAATCATGAAGCAAATCATGGGTAGAGGCTTGAGACTCAGACCTGTAAGTTCAATATGCTTCCATCTGCATTAATTATTGTCCAAAATAGGTATAAGACTATAACTGTATATCTGTATATTTAAACATTTTTTACTGGAGTATAATTGCTTTACAATATTGTGTTATTTTCTGCTGTACAACAATGTGAATCAATTATACATATACATATGTGTGTTAGTCAGTCAGTTGTGTCCGACTCTTTGCGACTCTATGAACTGTAGCTCTCCAGGCTCCTCTGTCTATGGAATTCTTCAGGCAAGAATACTGGAGTGGGTTGCCATTTCCATCTCCAGGGGATCTTCCTGACCCAGGTATTGAATCCAGATCTCCCTCACTGGGGGCAGATTCTCTACCATCTGAGCCACGTGGGAATATTCCCTCCCTTTGACCCTCAGTCCCACTGCCCGCCCCCCACTATCTTACACCTCTAGGTCATCACAGAGCACCAAGCTGAGCTCCCTGTGGTATACAGCTGCTTCCTACTTTTTAAGAACAATTTTAAATTTATAAGAAAATTCTGAATGTAGTTCAGAGAGTTCTCATACCTCATACCCAGAGTCTCCCTGTTATTAATATAATACATTAGTATGGTTACATTTGTTACAATCAATGAACCCTTATCAGTCAGTTCTCATTAATTAAAGCCCATACATTTTCAGATTGCCTTACTTTTTACCTGATGTCCTGTTTCTGTTTCAGGATCCCATCCAGGATTCCACATTACATTTGGTTGTCATGTCTCCTAATGCTTTTCTTGGCTGTGAGTTTCTGAGACGTTCCCTGTTTCAATGACCTTGACAGTTTTGAGGAGTATTGTCAGATATTTAGTAGAATGCTCCTCAATTGCAGAGTCTTTACCAGCTAAGCTACAAGGGAAGCCCTCCTCAGTTGAGATTTATCTGATATTTTCTCATAATTAGATTGGTTATGGAGTTTTAGAAGAAAGACCACAGAAATAAAGTGCCATTTTAATCAATCTTATCAAGGGTACGTACTATCAACATAATCTATCACTGTTGGTATTGACCTTAACCAGAGCTGGTAGTCTTGTCAGATTTTGCCACCAGAGTTACTCTGCCCAACCCTTTTTCACCTTTTCATACTGTACTCTGAAAGCATACACTATGTTCAGTCCCTACTTAAAGACTGAGAAGTTATGCTCCATCTTCTTGGGTATATGCATAAACTGTTTGAAATTCTTCTGCAAATGAGATTTGTCTCCCTCATTAATTTACAAATTCATTCAATTATTTATTAAAATGCCCTATGTTGAATGGGGTATTTATTTTATGCTTTAGATTACAATTCTACTATTGTATTTAGATTTTTGCTCAAGGTGTTCCAGATTTGGCCGTTAGGCGCTCTTGCAGTTGGCTCCTATGTTCTTTTGACATACCCCAGCACTCTGTATGGGCTTCCCAGGTGGCTCTAGTGGTAAAAGAATCTGCCTATCAATGCAGGAGTTGCCACAGATGCAGGTTCAATCTCTGGGTCAGGAACAATCCCTGGAGAAGGAAAGGACAAACCACTCCAGTATTTGTGCCTGGAAAATTCCACGGACGCGCCTGGCGGGCTACAGTCCACGGGGTTGCAAAGAGTCGGATGCAACTGAGCGACTCAGCACACTTCACTCTGTATGTGTCTGTGTTGTGTGTGTATCACTTCATTATTCTCTGGCACCACAGGATGCTCCACGCTCATCTTAAATATTTCCTGCCAGAGTCCTAAAATTAGCCACATCTCCAAGGAGCTCTGGGTCCTTTATTGGAGAATAGTTTTAGAGAATAGGAGGTAGGCATTGGGTATGAATGTTGCTACTGGTGTGTGCAGCTATAGCCTCTCAACTGACAAAGCATGGAAATAACTGTGCATGCACATACACATAGCTGTAAATATTTACATAACCAACTGCATCTGTGTTAGGCCAAACATGGGTTCATACTATATATTTTTAAAAGTTCTTTTTTTTGTTTTTTAAAATTAATTTTTTTATTGAAGGATAGTTGCTTTACAGAATTTTGCTGTTTTCTGTCAAACCTCAACATGAATTTTGTATCGTCAGTTCAGTTCAGTCACTCAGTTGTGTCTGACTCTTTGCGACCCCATGAATTGCAGCACGCCAGACCTCCCTGTCCATCACCAACTCCTGGAGCTTGCTCAAACTCACATCCATTGAGTCTGTGATGCCATCCAACCATCATATCCTCTGTCATCCCCTTCTCCTGTCTTCAATCTTTCCCAGCATCAGGGTCTTTTCCAATGAGTCAGCTCTTCGCATCAGGTGGCCAAAGTATTGGAGCTTCAGCTTCAGCATCAGTCCTTCCAGTGAATATTCAGGACTGATTTCCTTTAGGATTAACTGGTTGGATCTCCTTGCAGTCCAAGGGACTCTCAAGAGTCTTCAACACCACAGTTCAAAAACATCAATTCTTCGGTGTTCAGCCTTCTTTATGGTCCACCTCTTACATCCATACATGACTACTGGAAAAACCATAGCTTAGATTAGACGGAACTTTGTTGGCAAAGTAATGTCTTTACTTTTTAATATGCTAGGTTGGTCATAGCTTTTCTTCCAAGGAGCAAGCATCTTTTAATTTCATGGCTGCAGTCACCATCTGCAGTGATCTGGAGCCCAAGAAAATAAAGTCTGTCACTGTTTCCATTTATATTGTAAATATACAGTGTATTCTTTTTTGAGGTGAAGTTATTAATACCTAGCATAAAATTAATAATTTTAAAGTGTACAATTTAGTGACAGTACATTAACTGTCATGCAACCACCAACTCTATTCAGCAAGTTCTTCATTATCCTGAAAGAAAACCTCATACTCATTAAGCAGTCACTTCTCATTCTTCTCATCTTAGCTCCTGACAAGCTGTCTCTATGGTACCCATTCTTAATATTTATTATAAACTAGACCATATAACATGTTATCTTTTGTGTTCTTTCACTTAGCATGTTTCTGAGGTCCATTCATGTTGTAGCTTGTATCAGAACATCATTCTTTTTAATGACCGAATAATATTTCATTGTGTGTATATACCACATCTTATTTGTTCATATGTTGATGGGCATTTGGGTTGCTTCCATCTTTTAGCTATTGTGAGTAATACTGCTGTGAATGCGTGAGTGTCAAGTTACTTCAGTCATATCCGACTCTTTGCAGCCCTATGAACTGTAGCCTGCCAGGCTCCTTGAATGTATGTAGGTTACTAAAATGTGATGATAGACTTTTAGTTTTAATTTTTTAGCTCTAAAAATCTATGTAAGCATTTTTTTTTGTAATTTGCTCTCTTAAACAGCATTTTTAAAGCAAGTAGTAGTTTAAAATCAGAAACTGTTTCTTTAGTTGATATCAAAATAAACCACTTGATAATGTCAAAAAATTCTTAAATACTGCTTTAGCAAAAGAAGACAAATCAGTTGAAGCTTTTAAACATTTTTCATTTGAAAATCTGAAATAAATGGAAAGGGTCTTGATTTTCCCATATTTGTTTATATGTTAAGACCCTCACTATTTTGTGAGTTCAGAATCCAAGCTGTCTTCTTAATCACATTTTTTAAAAATTAGTAATTTTGTTTTAGTCTCTAAGCATATCCAACTCTTATTACCCCATGGAATGTAGCCTGCCAGTCTTCATTGTCCATGGGATTCTCCAGGCAAGAACAATAGAGTAGGTTGCTGCACCCTCCTCCAGGGGATCTTCCTGACCCAGGGAGCGGTTCTTTACCACTTGAGCCACCTGAGAACACACATATATGTTTCTGTTTGAATCCCTGTTTTAAAGACTTTGGAAGTATCTACCCAGGGGTGAAACAGATGAGTCTGGTGGTAATTCCATGTTCAATTTTTTGAAAAATTTACCATATTGTTTCCCACAGCAGCTGCACCAGTTTACAGTTCCAGTAGCAATGTACAGGGTTTCGATTTTTCCATATCCTCATCAATACTTGTTATTTTCTCTTAAAATTACAGCTACACTAGTTGATATGAAGTTGTATCTTGTTATGTTTTTGATTTCAGTTCAGTTCAATTCAGTCGCTCAGTCGTGTCCAACTCTTTGTGACCCCATGGACTGTAGCCTACCGGGCTCCTCCGTCCATGGGATTTTCTGGGCAAAGGTACTGGAGTGGGTTGCCATTTCCTCCTCCAGAGGGTTTTCCTGACCCAGGGATCGAACCCAGGTCTACCTGCGCTGCAGGCAGATGCTTTACCCTCTGAGCCACTAGAGAAGCACCTAGATAGCATATCGAAAAGCAGAGACATTACTTTGCCAACAAAGGTCCGTCTAGTCAAGGCTATGGTTTTTCCTGTGGTCATGTATGGATGTGAGAGTTGGACTGTGAAGAAAGCTGAGCGCTGAAGAATTGATGCTTTTGAATTGTGGTGTTGGAGAAGACTCTTGAGGGTCCCTTGGACTGCAAGGAGATCCAACCAGTCCATTCTGAAGGAGATCAGCCCTGGGATTTCTTTGGAAGGAATGATGCTAAAGCTGAAACTCCAGTACTTTGGCCACCTCATGCGAAGAGTTGACTCATTGGAAAACACTCTGATGCTGGGGGGGACTGGGGGCAAGAGGAGAAGGGGACGACAGAGGATGAGATGGCTGGATGGCATCACTGACTCGATGGACGTGAGTCTGAGTGAGCTCCG
>NW_011495050.1:22941238-22942341 GCF_000754665.1 Bison bison bison | reverse complement strand
TCGATGGACGTGAGTCTGAGTGAACTCTGGGAGTTGGTGATGGACAGGGAGGCCTGGCATGCTGCGATTCATGAGGTCGCAAAGAGTCGGACACGACTGAGTGACTGAACTGAACTGAACTGAATGCCTAATGATGCTGAGCATCTTTTCATGTGCTTATTGGCCTTTTGTATACTTTTTTTGGAGAAATGACTTTTAAAGTGCTTTGTGCATTTAAAAATTGGGTTGTTGGTCTTTCTGTTGGGTTCTAAGAGTTCTTTGTATATTCTGGATTTTATATCCTATCAGATTTATTATTATTATTCTGTAGGTTTTCTTTTGACTCTCTTGATAGTGTTCTCTTACACACAAACATTTTAAATTGTAATGAAGTTCCATTTATGTATTTTTTTCTCTTTTTTTACCTGTGCTTGCCAAAAGTGTCATTTAAGAAGCCAAAGACAAAGCTGTGTAGATTTGCCTCTGTACTTTCTTCTATGAGTTTTATAGTTTAGCTCTTAACTTTAAATCTTTGATCTGTTTTGAGCTAATGTTTGTATGTGGTGTGAGGTAAGGGTCTAAATCAAATTATTTGCACATAGATATTCAGTTTTCTCAGCATCATTTGTTGAAGGGATTATTCTTCCCTCACTGAGTGGTCTTGGCCGGCTTGTCAAAAATCAGTTAGCCATAGAGTTTATTTCTGTGCTATCTGGTCTATATGTCTGTCCTGATGCCAGTACCACATTGTTTTGATTACCTGTAGCTTTGTAATATATTTTGAAATCAGGAAGTGAGAGACCTACAGCTTTATTTTTAAAGATTAATTTGGTCATTTGGGGTATCTTGAAGTTTCTTACTACCTTTAGAATGGGCTTTTCATTTCTGCAAAAATGCCATTATAATTTTGATAGGTATTGGACTGGAAGAAACACAAGCTGGAATCAAGATTGCCAGGAGAAATATGAATAACCTCAGATATGCAGATGATACCACCCTTATGGCAGAAAGTGAAGAGGAACTCAAAAGCCTCTTGATGAAAGTGAAAGTGGAGAGTGAAAAAGTTGGCTTAAAGCTCAACATTCAGAAAACGAAGATCATGGCATCCGGTCCCATCACTTCAT
>NW_011495050.1:22928600-22940921 GCF_000754665.1 Bison bison bison | reverse complement strand
GAAGAGTTGACTCATTGGAAAAGACTCTGATGCTGGGAGGGATTGGGGGCAGGAGGAGAAGGGGACGACAGAAGATGAGATGGCTGGATGGCATCACTGACTCGATGGACGTGAGTCTGAGTGAACTCCAGGAGTTGGTGATGGACAGGGAGGCCTGGCGTGCTGTGATTCATGGGGTCGCAAAGAGTCAGACACGACTGAGCGACTGATCTGATCTGACATTGAATCTGTATATTGTTTTGGGTGGTATTGTTTTCCTAACAGTATTAATAATATTAGGTCTTCCCATTTGTGAACACCTGCTTTTCCTTTTTTACAAGATGAAATTATTCTATCTTCTTAATCAGTTGACCCTTGTAGCAATATATACTGTCCATCTTTGTCTTTTATCACAATCTTTAACTTAAAGTCTGTCATGTCTGATGTTAGTATAGACATCTGAGATCTCTTTTAGTTACCATTTGCATTTAATATCTTTTTCTGCTTTTTCATTTTTAGTCTATTTGTGTCTGTGGATCTAAATTGAGTTTATTGTAGACAGCATATAGTTGGACCATGCTTTTCTTTTTAAAACTCATTCAGTCTATCTCTGTCTTTTAATTTGTGGATTTAATCTGTTTACATTTCCGGTAATAGTGATAAAGAATGGATTTATTTCTGTTGTTTTGCTGTTCATTTCCTTTATGTTTTATATATATTCTTTGTTCCTTAAAACACAAATACTGCCTTAATTTATGCTTAATTGATATTGAGTTTTTCTATTATATCTTTTAATTCCTTTTTTCCATATATTTCTTGGTTATTTTCATACTAGTTATGTTAGAGCTTCCAGATAACACCTAAATTTGTAACAATCTAGTTTCAATTTATACCAACTTAGGTTCAATAGGATAAAAAACTCTGCTACCATATAGCTTTGCCTCCCCATTTTATTTTGCTGTTGTCACAAATTGTATCATTATACTATTGCCTATTAACATATACTTAGAAATAGTATATAAACAAATGATTTTATGCATTTGTCTTTTAAATCATAAGAAACAAAAGAAGATTTACAAACCAAAAATATTATAATTCTGGCTTTTCCATTTACTTTTGTAGTTATCTCTGCTGGCATCTTTGCTTTGTTCATATGCCTTTCTATGTTATTGTCTAACGACATTTCATTTCTCTGACGTTAGACAATAACACAAAAAGCCATATGAATAAAGCATATGAATAAGCATGCTTTATTTATTAATAGCATATGAATAAATAAACACAATAACACAAGTAGCATTTCTTATAGTGCTCATTTATTGGCAGTGAATTCCCTCAGCTTTTATCTAGAATGTCTTAATTCTCCCTTATTTTTTGAAGAATAGATTTGCCAGATATAAAATTTTAAGAGTCACAGTTTTTTTTTCCTTTGAACACTTAAAATATGTTATCCCACTGCCTTCTGGCTACCATGGTTTCTGATGAGAATAGGTTGTTAATCTTTTTAAGGAGCCTTTGTACATGTCACTTTTGGTGCTTGCTGGGTCTCTCAGCAATTTTTTGACAGTTTTATTATAATATGTCCTGGTGTAAATCTCTTTGACTTTATCCTTTATCCTTTGTAGTTTGTTGAGCTTCCACAATGTATAGATTCATGTTTTTCATTAAATTTGGGCAGTCCTTGGCCATTATTTCTTCAAATACTCTCTGTCCCTTTCTTTCCTGGGACTCCCACATAATGAGATAGTTAATGATGTCTCACAAGTTCCTTTGGTTCTTTTAATTTTTTTTTTTTTCATTCTGCTCCACAGATGGGAAAATTTCAGTTGTCTTATCTTCAAGTTTGCTGATCTTTATTCTGCCTATTCAAGTCTGCTCTTAACCTTACCTCTAGTGAATTTCATGTTAGCTACTATACTTCTTAGCTCCAAAATTTCTATTTGGTTTCTTTTTATAATTTTCAACTCTCATTGATATTCTATATTCATATATTGTTCTCTTGCTTCTGTTTAGTTCTTTGCCCACGGTTCTTTTAACTTTTGAGTATATTTAAGATAGCTGACTTTAAGTCTCTGCCTGGTATGCCTAGGCTTCCTCAGTGAATGTTTCTGTTACTTTCTTTCCAATGAATGGGCCATACTTTACTGTTCTGTATACCTTGTGGGGTTTTTTTTTTTTTGTCAAAAACTGAACATTTTGATATTGTAACTCTGGAAAACAAATTTACCCTCCTCCCCAGAGTTCACTCTTGTGGCTTGTTGAGGGCTACAATCATCCACTAGTTTGGTGACTTTCCCATACTCTTTTTGGATAGATTGTATTTCTTATTTGTGTGTGGTTACTGAGTCTCTATTGCATTATCTTAGTGGTCAGTCGGTGACCTGAAAGAGATTTCCCTAAGTAGCTGGAGCCAAAAAGGGAAAAAAAACACACACGCTCTCTCCTTGTTTTTATAGACTAACTCTGAGCAGATTGACAGTAAGCAATCCTTCAACGCTTACACAGTTCACCTAATTCTGCCTTAGTTTTACTTTCTGCTTGTGTAGACCCAAAAGATCAGCCAGAGGTGCAAGCTTAGGGCTCACTCAGGTCTTTTCTGAGCAAGCATTGAGCTCTAGGCATGCATGGTGTTTATATTAGTACTTCTTTTATTATTAAGTAGTATAACTTTTACTGCTAGATAATACTCCGCTATATGGATATATCTTATTTATTTATCCATTGATTGATAGACATCTGGATTGTTTCTGCCATTCACATGTTATGAATAATGCTGCTATGACATGGACTTTTTCTAGGCTAGTTAGGTTTGTATAAATAAAACCTATTTATGTTTAAAAAACAGACTTGTTAGATATCATTGATGTACAATGCACTGCATATATTTAAAATTTATAATATGAATTCTAAAATATGTGTAAATCTAATAAATTCATCACCATAATTAAGAAAATAAACATTTTCATTTCAGAAGCCTCCACATGCTCTTCTGTTGTCCTGTGCAACTCCACAACCCTGTCTGACTGCACCCACTGATCTGATTTCTGTCACTAAGCATTAGTTTACATTTTCTAGAATTTTATATTAGTGGAATAATACAGTGTTGCACTTTTTGTCTGGGTTATTTCACTCAGCATAATTACTTTGATTTTTTTCCATGTTGTTGCATGTATTAATAGTTACTTAATTTAGTGTTGAATAGTATTCCATAGTATGTCTGTATCAAAATTTGCTTATCCATTACAGTTACACATAATCATACAAATGATCTGAGATATTTCAGATGATCCTGTTTAAGCACTTTTGTACAAATCTTTTTGTAGACTAATTCTGTTATTTCTCTTTGGTAACTACTTAGAAGTAGAATGGCTGGGTTGTATCATTATTGTTCAGTTGCTCAGTCATGTCTGACTCTTTGCAACCCATGGACTGTAGCATACCAGGCTTCCCTGTCCTTCATCATCACCCAGAGATTGCTGAAATTCATGTCCATCGAGTCGGTGATGCCATCCAACCATCTTGTCCTCTGTTGTCTGCTTCTCCTCCTGCCTTCAGTCTTTCCCAGCACCAGGGTCTTTTCCAATGAATCAGTTCTTTGCATCAGGTGGCCGAAGTATTGGACCTTCAGCATCAGTCTTTCCAATGAATATTCAGGGTTGGTTTCCTTTAGGAATGACTGGTTTGATCTCCTTGCTTTCCAAGGGACTCTCAAGAGTTTTCTCCAACACCACAGTTCAAAAGCATCAATTCTTTGGTGCTCAGCTTTCTTTATGGTTCAACTCTCACATCTGTACATGACTACTGGAAAAACCATAGCTTTGACTATTTGGACCTTTATCAGCAAAGTAATGTCTCTGCTTTTTAATACAGTCTAGATTTGTCATAGCTTTTCTTCCAAGGAGCAAGTGTCTTTTAATTTCATGGCTGCAGTCACCATCTGCAATGATTTTGGAGCCCAAGAAAATAAAGTCTGTCTCTGTTTCCATTGTTTCCCCATCTGTTTGCTATGAAGTGATGGGACTGGATGTCATGATCTTAGTCTTTTGGATGTTAAGTTTTAAGTCAGCTTTTTCACTCTCTTTCACCTTTATCAAGAGGCTCTTTAGTTCCTCTTCACTTTCTGCCGTAAGGGTGATGTCATCTGCATATCTGAGGTTATTGATATTTCTCCTGGAAGTCTTGATTCCAGCTTGTGCTTCATCTACCCTGGTATTTCGCATGATGTACTCTGCATGTAAGTTAAATAAACGTGACAATATACAGCCTTGACGTATTTTATTTGGAAGGTGTGTCAATGTTTTAGTTGCTTGTTGTTGTGTAAGAAATTGCCCCCAAATCTAGCAGATTAAAATAATAAACATTTATTATCTCACAGTTTCTGCTATGGTTTAGGAATTTAGGAGAGCCTAGCCTGGTCCTTCTTACTCAAGATCTCTCATGAAGTTGCAGTTAAGATGTCAGCACGGGCTGTGATCTTAAGGCTGACTGTTGACAGAAAACCCGTTTCATCCTTGCCTTTGGCAGAAGCCCTCAGTTTCTCACCACGTGAACGTCTCCCTAGTGAAGCCTGAGCATTCTTATGTCATGGTAGCTGGCTTCTCCCAGAGCAAATAATGCAAAGAACAAGGAAGAAGTCACAATGGCTTTTTTGTTCTAATTTCAGAAATCACATATTGTCCCTTCTGCCTCCTCAAATGACTTAAAAGTGAGTCACTAAATACAACCCATACTCGAAGGGGAATTAGACTCCACCTTTAGAAGGGGGTACTATTAAAGAATTTGTGGACGTTTTTAAAAACCAGTGCAACCAACAAGGAAGTTAGTGCATAAAAAGATTTTAAGGATCTTATATTTTGTTGATTTAGGAAAGGAAGTGTTAAGCCCATAATCAGGTTTCTGGATATAGCTTTCCTTTAAAATCACCACACCATATATATTTCCTCTCAAGTTTGCTTCCTAACATATTGGAAGGAATGTTTCAATTATTTAATTATCATAAAATCCTGACATCATGGAAAGACAACCAGTCTTTCTCTGTAAAAGAGTCCCCATTGCCTTTCTGTCTTAAGTCTTTTGGCCTTTCAAGATAAGACTTTTAACTTGTGTTCTGCTGGCTCAGGGTTAATCTTCCTATTATATGAAGACTGTCTCCCTTGTCATTCTGACCTAGGGTATTAGTTTCCGGTGGTTGCTGTAACAGATTACTGCAAACTGAGTGGTATAAAACAACACAGTTTATTCTCTTGTAGTTCCAGAGGCAGAAGTCAAATGTCAAGGTGCCAGCAGGGTTGCAGTCTCTCTGGAGGCTGTAGGGGAAGAATCTATTTCTACTTCTTTCATCTCTGGTGGTTCTTGGCATTCTTGACTCTGAGTTGCGTCACTCCAGACTCTGTAATCACATTGCTTTCTCCTTTTCTGTCTGTGTTATCTTCCTTTATCTCACTCTTATAAGGACAGTTGTCACTGGATTTCAAACCACTGTAAAATCTAGGAGAAAGCTTTTCTTCTCCAAATTCTTAATCACATATTTTGCTATATAAGGTAATATTCAATTTTTTAAGTACTGTACTATTAATATCAAGGTAATATTCACAGGTTCTGAGAATTAGGATGTGGTCATATCTTTTGTGGGGCCACCATGCAGCTCACTATCCCTATTATCACTATTAATTACCCTGGAAAAATAGGATATCCTTAAGATAGCCCCTAATTTATGACTAAAACTTTTATTTCTTTAAAATTTAAATGATTAAGATAATCAGTGTCTGAAGATATATAATTTCTTAGAAAAAGTAAGCTTTATGATTTTTGAAGATATGATACAAAGTTGAGAAATATTGGTCTAATTAATATTTTATTATAAAATATTTTGTGCAAATATAAAAATACAAGTGCTGTACTCAATAAGCAAGCAAATTTGGAAAACTCAGCAATGGCCACAGGGCTGGATAAGGTCAATATTCATTCCTGTCTCAAAGAAGGGCAATGCCAAAGAATGTACAAACTACCATACCATTGCATTCATTTCATATGCTAGCAAGGTAATGCTTGAAATCCTTCAAGCTAGTCTTCAACAGTATGTGAACCGAGAACTTCCAGATGTAAAAGCTGGGTTTAGAAAAGGCGGAAAGACCAGAGATCAAATTGCCAACATCCGCTGGATCATAGGAAAAGCAAGAGAATTCCAAAAAACATCTATTTCTGCTACACTGGCCTTTGACTATGTGGATCACAACGAACTGGAAAATTCTTAAAGAGATGGGAATACCAGACCACCTCACCTACCTCCTGAGAAACCTTTATGCAGGTCAAGAAGCAGCAGTTAAAACTGGACATGGAACGATGGACTGGTTCAAAATAGGGAAAGAAGTGTGTCAAGATTGTATATATTGTTGTCCTGCTTATTTAACTTATATGCAGAGTACACCATGTGAAATGCCATGTGAAATCAAGACTGCTGGGAGAAATAACAACCTCAGATATGCAGATGACACCACCCTAATGGGAGAAAGTGAAGAGAAACTAAAGAGCCTCTTGATGAAGGTGAAAGAGGAGATTGAAAAAGCTGGCTTAAAACTCAACATTTAAAAAACTAAGATCATGGCATTAATCTGGCCCCATCACTTCATGGCAGATAGATGCAGAAAAATGGAAACAGTGGCAGATTTTATTTTCTTGGGCTCCAAAATCACTGTGGATGGTGACCGCAGCCACGAAATCAAAAGGCGCTTGCTCCTTGGAAGAAAAGCTACGACACACCTAGACAACGTACTAAGAAGCAGAGACATCACTTTGCTGACAAAGGTCCATATTGTCAAAGCTATGGTTTTTTTCAGTAGTCATGTACAGATATAAGAGTTGGACTATAAAGAAGGCTGAGCATCAAAGAATTGGTGCTTTCGAACTGTGGTGTTGGAGAAGACTCTTGAGAGTCTTTTGGACTTCAAGGAGATCAAATCAGTCAATCCTAAAGGAAATCAACCCTGAATATTCATTGGAAGGACTGATGCTAAAACTGAAGCTCCAGTATTGTGGTCTCCTTATGTGACGAGCTGACTCATTGAAAAAGACACTGATGTTGATTGAAGGCAGGAGACGGGGGTGACAGAGGATGAGATGGTTGGATGGCATCACTGACTCAATGGACATGAGTTTAAGCAAACCCAGGGACATAGTGAAGGACAGGGAAGCCTGTCATGCTGCAGTCCACGGGGTTGCAAAGAGTTGGACACAACTTAGTGACTGAACAACAATAACAGAAAAATACAAAAATGCCTATGTACTTACATCCTAACTCTCAAATATTAAATTTTGCATTATTAAAAAAAATTACCGCTAGAGTTGAAATACTTTGTATTCCCTTCCTCTGCTTTATTCTTCCATCTCTTCTTCAGAGATAATTACCATCTTTAATTTGGTGTTTCTCTGTGTCATCAAAATATTTAATACAATTTATAAATATTGGGTTGGTGAAAAGATTCATTCACTTTTTCATAAGGTGGCTCTAGTAGTGCTTAATTGTCTTTAACTTCATTCAAAACAATTTCGTTAGATTGTATTGTAAACAGATATCAGCATGTGTTTAAAAAAAGTTATCAAAATTGGTGAATTTTTGTGTAGCCATTTTAATAATGATGATGGAGTAAAATAAACATTTTCGGGACTTTATGCTTTATTATTTCAAACAAATAATAAATGCAACAGAAGCATACTAAAAAAGATTTGTGCAGTGTATTGAGAAGGTGCTGTGACTGACTGAACATTTCAAAAGAGGTTTGTGGGCAGTGCAGTCAGTGGTCCCTCGGCTCTCTCTTGCTTCAACAGCGCTTGGATGGAACAGACTCAGGGACGCCCCTTGCTCCAGCCTCTGACCACCTTCCAACCTTTTCTCTGGTTGCAAGCTTTGGAATCAGCCACTAAGCTGTCTGCAAACATCAGGACCAGAAACACCATTTTTTGAGCTTAACTCCTTATGATCAACCATGAACTCCAAGATTCATCAGAATTATTTCACTGAGGTGGAGGCAGCCATCAACTGCCTGGTCAAAATGCATCTGTGGGCCTGCTATACATACTTGTCTCTGGGCTTGTATTTCAACCAGGACAATGTGGTTCTGGAGGGTGTAGGCCACTTTTTCCATAAATTAGCCAAGGAGATGCAGGAGGGTGCAGAGCGTCTCTTGAAAATGCAAAACCAGCACAGTGGCCAATGTGCAGAAGCATTTCAAGAAGAGTGGAGTAAAAGCCAGGACTCTACGGAAGCTGCCCTTTTCAAGGAGAAGAACCTTAACCAGGCCCTTTTGGAACTTCATGGCCAGGGTCTATCCAAGCAGACCCCCACATTTGTGAATTTTTGGAGAGCCACTTCCTAAATGAGGAGGTAAAATTCATCAAGAAGATGGGTGACCACCTGACCAACCTCTGCAGTCCGGCTGGTTCCCAGGTTGGATTGGACAATATCTCTTTGAAAGGCTCACCCTCAAGTATGATTCAGAACCTCTGGAGCCCAGTGACCTTTGAGGAGACCCCCTAATGTTAGGGCTTCTGCCTGAAGCCTCTCTTTGCTGACACTAAGCAGCTTTTTAACACTACGGAGCCCTCTTCCAAGCCTTGGACCAAATGGAAACAATAAAGCTTATAGCAGCAAAAAAAAAAGAAAAGAAAAAGGTTTGTGAAGTTTTGTGCTGGAGATATCTAGCTGGACAATGCTCCACGATCAGGTAGACCATGTAGAATGGTTGAAGTTGATAGTGATCGAGTCCAGACATTAATTGTGAACAACCAGTGTTACACCATGCAGAGACATACTCAAATATCCAGATTGAGTGCACCAGCTTGGTTATGTTCATCACTTTGATTTTTGGGTTCCACATAAGTTAAATGAAAAGAACCTTCTTGATTATATTTCTGCATGCAGTTCTGTACTTAAGTGTAACAAAAATGTTCCATTTTTAAAACAAATTGTGATGGGTGATGATAAGTGAATACTGTACAATCGTGTGGAATGGAAGAGATTGCGGGGCAAGCGAAATGAATGCTAATTCATTTGGTCACACCATTTGGTCACACCAAAACCTGACCTTCATTCAAAGAAAGTGATGTGTATATGGTGGGATTGCAAGGCTGTCCTCTATTAACAGTGTCTGGGAATCCAAATGATTAATTCCAACAAGTACTACTCACAATTAGACCAACTGAAGGCAATACTTGACAAAAAGCGTCTGGAATTATTCAGCAGAAAACACATAATCTTCCATCAGAATATCCCAACAATGCATGTTTCTTTGATGACCAGGCAAAAAGTTGCCTGGGAAGTTCTGATTCATCCACTGTATTCACTGGAAATTGCACCTTTGGGTTTCCATTTTTTTCAGTTTTTACAAAATTCCTTTAATGGATAAAATTTCATCTCCCTGGAAGACTGCCAAAGGCATTGCCAAAAGAAGAGTTTTTTTGTTCAAAATGATAGAAAGTTTTGGGAAGATGGAATTATGAAGCTGCCTGAAAAATGGCAGAAGATAGTGAAGCAAAACGGAGTACATTGTTCAATAAAGTTCATGGTGAAGATGAAAAATATATCTTTTTTTTTCTTCATTTTTTTATTGAAGGATAATTGTTTTCTTTCATTTCTACTTAAAAACCAAAGGAACTTTTTGGCTAACTATTTCTTGGAATGCCACATGTATGTATATGTATATATATTATATATGTGATATGCTATATTTGTTATTTTCTCTATGTTTTATTTTTCAGATATTGGTAAATATATAACTTTGTTCAGTTTTTTTTGGTAGACCAAGTTGCAAACCATTAGCAGGTCACATTAATTTGGTAGGTCATGAACTATTTTAGAAAAAAGAAACAGAATAACAAAGAAAATAGAATATACCACATGTACTCAATTTTTAAGTATGGGTTTGTGAAAGTGCTCTTTCTTTTTATATATAAGCTGAGTCATGGTGTAAACTATATTTCTAACTGAATAAAACATTTGAAAGTCATAGCTCTATTTTCATTAATAATATTTCATTATATGAATATACCACATTTTTCCTGTTGATACTTCAATTGTTTGCACTGTTTTACTACTACAAATGTTGCTGCAAAATACTGTTAAGCTTGTCTCCTTGTTCACATATGCAAGTCTTTCACTGTATTACTTACAAGTGGAAGTGCTAGAGTAAATGCGTTTTCAACTCTGGGATATTGCTAAACTCCTCTTTGCTAAGGAATTTTTACTGGTATACAACATCCATAGGAAGTACAAGAGTGAACCCTAATGTAAACTATAGATGTTGAGTTCTAATGGTATGTCAATGTAGATTCATCAATGTCACTCTGGTGGGGGATGTCAATAATGGAGAAGGTTTTACGTGTGTGGGGGCAGAGATTATATGGGAACTCTGTACTTTCAGCTCAATTTTTTCATGAACCTGTAACTGCTCTAAAAAATAAAGTAAATTAAAAAAAGCAAAAAATTTCACCTCACTCTGGAGAACTACTGCCTATATAGCCATCCTGCCTCAAAGGCTTATTAAGACTTAAAAACATTTTTTTAGGGAGGGAATATCTCTCAATAAAAAAACATAACAGTAGGAGATCTGGGAAGGGCTGTTTATTTGACAAAAAAACAGCAATTAGGAATGAAATGTATCTCGACTGCTTATAAAATAGGGCACAGCAGAACAGGTAGAAAACCACTATTTTTTGATTCTTAAAACGAAAGGAAAAAAATCAGTGCCTAAATAATTTTTCCAAGGCAGGAATTTGGCAATTTTCTTTTGTTGGCTCCAAGAGAAAAAAATGGCATAATAAAACAAAAAATGTTTAATATTCCATGATCAGATATTATTTTGTTTATACAGCACAGTAAAAATCTATTAAAAATATCTGGCTAATTTATTTTAATACATTGGTCTGATTTGTTAAATTGCCACACAAATAAGATTAGGCCCTTTTTCTTTGCTTAGAAAAATAAGGAGGCTTGGAGCTCCTGCTCTAGACTTCCTAGGGGTTTCATACAATTAGTTGAACCATTTATATTAAAACTTCTGAGTCATGGCTTCAACCCCTTCACTTTTCAAGTGAAGCAGATAACTAAGATATTACTTGGATAATTTACTTGACTGATTTAGTAGGCTTTAGTAAGATCCGAGTTACTTGGGTTTTTCGTGAAGGCTTTTTGTGAGAGGACAATTGCTCTGAATTAGCATTAGCTGCTTCCTTTTTCCCCTTTTTCAACTCCTTCCCCCCCACCCCCCGCCCGTTGTTTCTTTTTGAAACTTAGTTCCTTATTTGCATTAACAAAACAGATCTAAACACCTTGGCACCCTCACTTGTGCCTCTTTCCTACTGCAGTTTCTGAAACTTTCAAGAAATCTTGACTTTCAGTAAAGAGTTTTTTTAGGAACGTATTTACAAAGTCTTTTCAATGCAACGAGAACACGGATGGATATTTTAATTACTTTATAAGGTTTAAGTCTGTTTTCAATACGCAGTGGTAGGTGTCTTCAGAAATTACTAAAAATAGTAAACATTGGTCAAAAATTAGGCAGCATGTCCTATGCTATCCCTTTAAGCCCAGTATTTGGGTGTTTACCAGGTGTTACGTGTTTGAGTTTGTTGCCTGTGTCAGCTTTCAAGGCACTAGAAGGAAAGGTAGTATTTTATACATTCATTTCAGCTTAATATAACCAGCACCGACTCTTTGAATTCATTCTCTCTCAGCTATTGCTTTTCGCTTTCTCTAAGTCTCATTTTCTTCCGTAGTCTCATTTCTGCCTTCTGCTATTCATACCCCTTTCTGCAGTTGCATGTATCAACTGCAGTCCAATAGACCGCCACGATTTTCTCTTTATTTTTCCCTCGCACAAATGTAAGCATAACCACTTCTTCGCTAAAGTATTAAAAAGTACGCCAAAGCTGGTTTACACCTTTGGTCAAAACGCTGTCCCCTACACCACACCCTAATTCCTTCTATTTCTCCTTTCCTCCGGCAAAAGCTTTCGATCTAAATTCACCCTTCCCCACCAGCAGTCTTATTGCTATTGCTCTGCCCACCGAACCCAAGTTCTTGCCAGCCCTTCCGTTTCTAGACAGAAACGAAAACCACTTGGTTTTGAGGGCTTTCAAGACCACGACCCGCTTTCTTCCTCCTCATCGGACCTCTGGCTCTCTGCACTTCCTCATTCGGAATCCATCTCCACCTAAGCGGCTGTCTTCTCGCAGCGCCACTTCCGGATCTCCGGTGTCTCCACTTTACGGGTCCGCCCACCTCCCCCGCGCACTTCCTAGAGCTTGGTCCGACCACCAGTGGGGTCGGAGCGGAGGCGCGGGCTGGCC
>NW_011495050.1:22923661-22928500 GCF_000754665.1 Bison bison bison | reverse complement strand
GCGCGGGCTGGCCGAGCGAGGCGGTCCCTTCCTAGAAGACGCACTGCACGGCGTCTAGGGTCTGAGAACCCCGGTCCTACCTCGGAGTCGAGTGCGAGCAGGGGGAGGAACAGTTCGTTCCGAGCACCGAGCGCCGCGCACCCGGAAGTGGCGCGGTAAGGGCGCTGCGCCGCCTCCGGAGGCGGGTGCCAGGTACCGGGAGGTGGAGGAGACGCCACGGTACGCTTGGGCGTGAGTGTCAGCCGAGGGCGTAAGACGGGTAGAGGCGGGAAGCCGGCCTGGTTCCTCGGCGGTACATGCGGCTGGGTTCCGGGGGCTGAGGGCCTCCGGGGCGGCTGGGCTGGCTAAAGGGCTGCCGTGGCCGAAAGCGAGCCCGGCCTCCCTTCAGTTCCCACTGCCGGGACCAGCTTTCTTCAGGTTCACCACCGCCTCCTCCTTCCGCTGCTCGCCGGGCGGGTTGAGGGGAGTTGTTCTAATGAGGAAGGCGCTGCTGTAGAGCCCACTTGAGTTTTCTCTGCTTCTGGGAGAAGGCGAGCGGCCGCTTTGGTGGTGGGGGGTTGGGGGGGGGTGGGGCTCTTGCTTTTCGGCCTCTACAACCCTTCCTGAGAAATGCCCTTTTTCCTCAGGAAATGCACCACAGACTTAATTCCCTCTCCTGTTTCTGTCTTTACCTCCTTTCAGCTTCTGACTTTGTGACTCCTGTGTACCTTAAAAGATGCTGGAGTCGTATGTGACTCCCATTTTAATGAGCTATGTGAATCGCTACATCAAGAACTTAAAGCCGTCAGATCTACAGCTTTCGCTATGGGGTGGAGACGTGGTTCTCAGCAAGCTGGAGTTAAAATTGGATGTGCTGGAGCAGGTAAGCGGTGCAGCTGTCACGGATTGGAAACATTTTCAGCCTGTTTAGAAGTAATCTGGTCTTTCCTGCATTTTGATTTTATGCTTTAAAACCTTCGTTTTTCTGCTAATGTATTTAGGGCTATCTTGAAACTAGAGACCCTCTTCAGAATTTTTTTCTTTTACGGTTTGTTGCTAGTGATGGATTGTTAGAATCGTAATCCCCCAAATTGCCGTAACCGAAAAACAATTTCATTGTTCTTGTCAGAATTCTTCCAGAACCGAATATGCTAATTTACACTGCTAGGATTCTAAATGATGCTGGAAAATATTATATTCCTTTTTTCCCTTTTGGGGAATGAAGGGGTCCTGAAGACAACAAGGTTAGATCTTGAGGAAAGTTCTCTTTGTAGGAAAGATGACATTACCCATGGAATCCTCAGAATATTGAGTAGACAAAGATTGAAAATGCCAGCATAATTGAAAACTTTCTTAATCACTGTTAAAATTTTCTTTTCAACGTGAGAATGGTCGGATGCGAATTAACTGTAACTTCAAAGTTTTTATATTTATTAGGTCATTTAGTACATTTATTATTAACATATGTCAGGTAATTCTATTAGCCTTGAGAATACACAAGTTATCTCTGGAAACTCAGGAGTCAGAGACCAATTGCTTTTTAGGAGATAAGGGAATTCACACCCATGGTGGTGTTATTAATAATTTTTGGTTATATCCCACTGTTTTCTCTATTGTTGAATAATCTAGAGTTAACACTGAGAAATAATATTCTTGGTTTCTTCTCCGTCCTCTCTCCAAGATTGATTATCTTAATATTTTCCTTGTTTTTTAATGAGCAGAAATCCTAAGCATACAGCTTAATTTTTGCATACTGGTGACAATGGCACCCCACTCCAGTACTCTTGCCTGGAGGATCCCATGGATGGAGGAGCCTGGTAGGCTGCAGTCCATGGGGTTGCTGGGAGTTGGACACGACTGAGCGACTTCACTTTCACTCTTCACTTTCATGCATTGGAGAAGGAGATGGCAGCCCACTCCAGTGTTCTTGCCTGGAGAATCCCAGGGACAGGGAAGCCTGGTTGGGCTGCTGTCTATGGGGTCGCACAGAGTCGGACACGACTGAAGCGACTTAGCAGCAGACACCTTTGTAACCACTATCCAGGTCAAGAAATAAAATATTTCTAGCACTCAAAAAGGCTCTCCTTGCTTCTTTGTAGTTAGTAGCCCCACCCCTAAGACAGGTGATTGCTGTTCTCACTTCTGTCAACACGTAAGTTTCTTGAACCTCTTCTTGAAACTTAAATAAATGGGAATCACTTGTGTTTGAATTCTTTTGTTAACATTGAGGCTAAGATTGACTCAGGTTGTTGCATGAAAGATAGTTTATTCTCTGTATTGCCTTGTATTCCATTGTATAAAGATTCATTTTACCTATTTTATATATTTATTTTCCTTTTGATATACATTTGGATTTTTTTCTACTTTTGGCTATTATGAAGAAAGCTCTTATGAACATACTTGTATTGGACATAGGTGTTTATTTCCCTTAGAAGGCAGGCATGTGTTTAATGAATATTGCCAGATAGTTTTCTGGTGTGGTGGTGGTGGTGGTTTACTTATACTAAGCTGTATGCCACTCTTGAAACACCATGGACTGTAGCCTGCCAGGCTCCTCTGTCCATGGGATTCTCCAGACAAGAATACTGGAGTAGGTTGTCATTTGCTTCTCCAGGGGATCTTCCCAACTTAAATTCTCACCAGTAATGTGTGGGAGTTACAGTTACTTCTTGTTATTGCTTGTTATACAATGAATTTGTTATTTTTAGCCTTTCCGTGTACTATGGACTGTTTGTATATCTTTTTTTGGCGAAATGTCTGTTCAAGTCCTTTGCTCATTTAAAAACTTTTTGTACTTGTTACTGAGTTGTAGGAATTATTTGTATATTTTGGGTATTAGTCCCATATCGGATACGATTTGCAAGTATTATCGCCCACTGTGGGTTGACTTTGACTCTATTGATAGTGTCCTTTGAAGAACTAAAGTTTTAAATTTTGACAAGTCCAACTTACACTTTTTTTTTTTTTGATGCCTGGGCTTTTGATGTTATATCCAAGAAAACATTGTGAAATCCAATGTCATGAAACTTTCTCCGTATGTTTTCTTCTAAGAGTTTTATAGTTTTAGCTCTAACATTAGGTCTTTGATTGCTTTGAGTTAATTTTTGCATATGATACAAGTATCCAAGTTTGTATATTTTTGCATGTGGTTATTCAAGGGTTACTTAGAAGTGTGTTGCTTAATTTTCAGGCATTTAGGGAATAGCTGATTATCTTTCTGTTATTGATTTCTAATTTAATTCAAATTGTTCAGCATATTCTCTGTGATTTTGATCCATTATAATTTGACTCAGTATGTAGTCATGACTTTATTTTTGGAAATATTTCATGTGTAATTGATGAGAGACATGTATCCTACAGTTGTTGCCTTTTTCTTCCATAAATGTCAGTTGCTTCAAATTGGTTACTCAAGTTCTTCAAATCTTACATATCCATATAGATTTTCATTGTCTGCTTGTTCTGTTAATTACAGAGGGAGTTACCTTAATGGTTAACATCTCCAACTATGATTGTGAATTTGTCTACTTCCTTTTTATAGTTTTGTCAACATTCACTTTATGTGTCTTGAAGTTACATTGTTAAGTACATACAGGTATAGTGTTTTGATATCTTATTTTTCAGTTCAGTTCATTTGCTCAGGCATGTCTGACTCTTTGTGACCCCAGGGATTGTAACTTTCACTCTTCACTTTCATGCATTGGAGAAGGAGATGGCAGCCCACTCCAGTGTTCTTGCCTGGAGAATCCCAGGGATGGGGAAGCCTGGTTGGGCTGCTGTCTATGGGGTCTATGCTGTCTATGCCAGGCTTCCCTGTCCATCACCAACTCCCGGAGCTAACTCAGACTCATGTCCATCAAGTCGGTGATGCCATCCAGCCATCTCATCCTCTGTTGTCCCCCTCTCCTCCTGCCTTCAATCTTTCTCAGCATCAGGGTCTTTTCCAATGAGTCAGTTCTTTGTATAAGGTGGCCAAAGTATTTCAACATCAGTCCTTCCAATGAAAACCCAGGACTAATCTCCTTTAGGATGGACTGGTTGGATCTCCTTGCAGTCCAAGGGACTCTCAAGAGTCTTCACCAATACCACAGTTTAAAAGCATCAATTCTTCTGTGCTCAGCTTTCTTTACAGTCCAGGTCTCAGATCCATACATGACTAATGGAAAAACCATAGCTTTGATTAGATGGATCTTTGTTGACAAAGTAATGTCTCTGCTTTTTAATATGCTGTCTAGGTTGGTCATAGTTTTTCTTCCAAGGAGTAAGCATCTTTTAATTTCATGGCTGCAGTTACCATCTTCAGTGATTTTGGAACCCCCAAAAATAAAGTCTGTCACTGTTTCCATTGTTTCCCCATCTATTTTCCATGAATTGATGGGACTGGATGCCATGATCTTAGTTTTCTTAATGTTGAGTTTTAGGCCAACTTTTTCACTCTCCTTTTTCACTTTCATCAGTTCAGTACAGTCACTCAGTCGTGTCCGACTCTCTGTGACCCCATGAATCGCAGCATGCCAGGCCTCCCTGTCCATCACTGATTTCTGGAGTTTACCCAAACTCATGTCCATTGAGTCGGTGATGCCATCCAGCTGTCTCTTCCTCTGTCGTCCCCTTCTTCTCCTGCCCCCCAATGCCTCCCAGCATCAGAGTCTTTCCCAATGAGTCAACTCTTTGCATGAACTGGCCAAAGTATTGGAGTTTCAGCTTCAGCACCAGTCCTTCCAATGAACATCCAGGACTAATCTTTAGGATGGACTGGTTGGATCTCCTTGCAGTCCAAAGGACTCTCAACAGTCTTCTCCAACACCACAGTTCAAAAGCATCAATTCTTCAGCGCTCAGCTTTCTTCACAGTCCCTCTCTC
>NW_011495050.1:22914338-22923530 GCF_000754665.1 Bison bison bison | reverse complement strand
TGCTATCTAGGTTTGTCATAAGTTTTCTTTCAAGGAATAAGTGTGTCTTTTAATTTCATGGCTGCAGTCACCATCTGCAGTGATTTTGGAACCCCCAAAAATAAAGTCTGACACTGTTTCCACTGTTTGCCCATCTATTTGCCATGATGTGATGGGACCAGAGGCCATGATCTTTGTTTTCTGAATGTTGAGCTTTAAGCCAACTTTTTCACTCTCCTGTTTCGTTTTCATCAAGAGGCTCTTATTTTTGAATACACTTAAAAAATCATTCTGAAATGTGTCCCTCTTTCACTCTAGTAATTCTTCTTGCCTTAAAGTCTTTTTCATTATAAAAAATTATTTCTGTTGCTTCTCTAAAGATCACAAAATGGATATTTGACTTACTAGCATCTACCTTAAATTATTATAACATTCTTACCATTTTCTCAGTGATCTTACAGTAGTTTAACTGCATGTACCCCCTTTCTCTCTTTCTTTCTACCTTTATTTGGTTTTGTGGTCCTTGTGTGTGTGTGTTCGGTTTCAGTTACCTTATTTAGTTTGTTTTTCTGCTGTCTTCAGGCAGAAGCCTCGATTATTGATTTGAGAAATTTCCCCTTTTCTACTATAGGCATTTACAACCATAAATGTCTTTAGCTGGCTGTATCCTATACATTTTGGTATGTTGTGTTTTCATTTTCATTCAGTTCAAACTTTTCCTGATTTTCCTTGAAATAGCACTGTATTTTTGCAGTTGTTGGATGGAATGGTTTATAGCTGTCAGGTCAAAATTGGTTGACAGTATTTTTCAGGTCTTCTATATATTTGTTGATTTTCTGTCTGTTGTTGTATTCATTGTTGTAAGTGAGGTATTCAAGTTTCCATGATTAGTGTTGTCATTGTTCAGTTGCTAGGTTGTGTCTGACTCTGTGACCCCATGGACTGCAGCACGCCGGCTTCTCTGTCTTTCATTGTCTCTTGGAGTTTGCTCAGATTCATGTCCATTGAGCCGGTTATGCTATCTAACCATCTCATCCTCTGCCACCCTCTTCTCCTTTTGCCTTCAGTCTTGCCCAGCATCAGGGTCTTTTCCAGTGAGTCACCTCTTCACATCAGGTGACCAAAGTGTTGGAGCTTCAGCATCAGTCCTTCCAATGAATATTCAGAGTTGATTTCCTTTAAGATTGACTGGTTTGATTCCTTGTAGTCCAAGGGACTCTGAGGAATCTTCTCCAGTACAAGAGTTCGAAAGCATCAGTTCTTTGGCGTTCAGCCTTCTTTATGGTCCAACTCTCACGTCTGTACATGACTACTGGAAAAACCATAGCTTTGACTAGATAGACCTTTGTCAGCAAAGTGATGTCTGAGCTTTTTAATACTGTGTTTAGGTTTGTCATAGCTTTTCTTCCAAGGAGAGAGCATCTTTTAATTTCATGGCTGCAGTCACCATCTGTAATGATTTTTGGAGCCCAAGAAAATAAAATCTGTCACTGCTTCTACTTTTTCCCCTTCTAGTTGCCACGGAGTGATGGGATCAGATGCAATGACCTTAGTTTCTTGAATGTTGAGTTTTAAGTCTGTTTTTTCACTCTCATCTTTCACCTTCATCAAGAGACTCTTTAGTTCCTCTTCACTTTCTGCCATTATGGTGGTATCATCTGCATATGTGAGGTTGTTATTTCTCCCAGCAATATTGATTCTAGCTTGTGATTCATCTAGTCTGACATTTTGCGTGATGTACTCTGCATGTAAGTTAAATAAGCAGGGTGACAATATAGTGAGCTTGATGTACTCACTATAATTTTGAGTCCGTCAGTTGTTTCGTATAAGGTTCTAACTGTTGCTTCTTGACCTACATAAAAATTTCTCAGGAGACAAGTAACGTGGTCTGGTATTCCCATCTTTTAAAGAATTTTCCACAGTTTGTTGTCATCCACACAGTCAAAGTCTTTCACAGTCAGTTAAGCAGAAATAGATGTTTTTTCTGGAATTCCCTTGCTTTCTCTATGATCTAGTGAACATAGCAATTTGATCTCTGGTTCCTCTGCCATTCCTCTGTTGTTTTTGAGATTGCACCCAAGTACTGCATTTCAGACTCTTTTGTTCAAGACTATGAAGACTATTTCATTTCTTCTAAGGGATTCTTTCCCACAGTAGTAGGGAATTAAATTCGCCCATTCCCATCCATTTTAGTTCATTGATTCCTAAGATGTTGATGTTTACTCTTGCCATCTCCTGTTTGACCATGTCTAGTTTACCTTGATCCATGCAACTAACATTCCAGGTTCCTATGCAGTATTATTCTTTACAACTTCAGACTTCAGTTTCACCACCAGACACTTCCACAACCAAGTTTTTTTTTTTTGCTTTGGCTGAGCTGCTTCATTCTTTTTGGAGCTACTAGTAATTGCTCTCTGCCTTCCTCAGTAGTATAATGGACACCTTCCGACCTGTGGGGCTCCTCTTCTGGTGTCATATCCTTTTGCCTTTTCATACTGTTTATGGGGTTTTGGGGCTTTCCTGGTAGGTCACATGGTAAAGAATCTGCCTGTATGCAGGAGACCCAGGTTTAATCCTTGGGTTGGGAAGATCCCCTGGAAAAGGGCATGGCAACCCACTCTAGTATATTTGCTTGGAATTTCCCATGGACAGAGGAGCTTGGTGGGCTGCAGTCCATTGAGTTGCAAATAGTCAGACATTACTGACTGACTTTCACTCATGAGGTTCTTGTGATCAGAATACTGGAGTGGTTTACCATTCCCTCTTCCAGTAGACCATGTTTTATCAGAACTCTCCACTATGACCTGTCTGTCTTGGGTGGCCCTGCATGGCATGGCTCATAGCTTCATTGAGTTATGCAAGCCACTTTAGCACAACAAGGCTGTGATCCATGAAGGAAATTAGCGTTGGATTATTTCTTTTTTCACTTTTTATATATTTTGGGGTTTATTTCTTTGCTCATATGTTTTATATTTTCTGTTACAAATATTCATTGGTGTATAGTTTATTTACAGTGTTGTGTTAGTGTCAGGTATATAGCAAAGTGATTCAGTTATACATATACTCATTCTTTTTTAGACTTTTTATCCATGTAAGTTATTACAGAATATTGGGTAGAGTTCCCTGTGCTATATGGTAGGTCCTTGTTGGTTATCTGTTTTGTATATAATATTGTGTTTATTTTAATCCCAAACTCCTAATTTGTCCCTACCTCCTATGTTTCCCCTTTAGTAACCATAGATTTTGTTTTCAAAATCTGGGAGTTTGTTTCTGTTTTGTAAATAAGTTCATTTGTATATATTTTCTTCTTGAATTGACCCTTCTATCATTATTAAATGTCCCATGTTACCTTTAGTAACAGTTTTTTTTCTTAATATAGGTTTTTTCCTGGTAATAGTGTATTTGGGCTTTCCTGGTGGCTCAGTGGTAAAGAATCCACCTGCCAGTGCAGGAGATGCTGGTTTGATTCCTGGGTCAGGAAGATCCCCTGGTGAAGGAAATGGCAACCCACTCCAGTATTCTTGCCTTGGAAATCCCATAGATAGAGGAGCCTGGCAGACTACAGTCCATGGGGTCGCAGAAGAGTCAGACATGTCTTAGAGACTAAAAAAGAAAACAGTAGTATAATTGATCTACTTCTCTTATCGTTACTGGTTGCATGAAGCATTTTTTGTTTTCCCCCCTCTGTACTGCATTTTAAACTATCTTACCACTTTTGCCTTGTGTTGTATTTCTTGAAGCCTGGTAACATACTTTTGAATGTTTTACAGGAATGTTATTTGGCTTCAACAACTCTTTAAAATTTCATCTGCTTAATACTGTTTTCACCCTATGACTGGGATAAACTTATTTGTTTTTTTGGCCCAATCCCGAAGCATGGAGAATCTTAGTTCACAGATCAAGGATCAGGATGCACTCCCCCTGCAGTGGAAGTGCAAAGTCTTAATCCCAGGGAAGTCTTGAGGGATGAACTGTTTTTAATTGTTCCTAATACTTACTTGCATTGGAGCACAGTCATATAAAAAACAGGGGAAAATGCTGCTGGAAATTAAGATAGTAGAAATGAAAATTCTCTATATGCCTAAAATAGAATACTGTTTCCCTAGAGAGCAAGAAAATATGGTGATTTGATGTATTTAAGCAAGAAACTGGATCACATAGCTTCCTGGGATCTTGTTTATTATTATTATTTTTTATTATGGTATAATAGACATGTAGTGCCAGGTATACAATGTAATGATCTGTGTGTGTTGCAAAATGGTCACCAAAGTAAGCCCAGGTAACATCTGTCACCATCCATAGTTTAAAAATTTTTTTCTTGTGATGAGAACTTTTAAAATTTACTCCTTGCACCTTTCAAATATGCTATACAGTTATTAACTGTACTCACTATGCTGTATATTATATCCTAGGATTTAAAAAGTTTTTTAACTGGAAACTTGTTTCTTTTGACCACCTTCACCCATTTTGTTCACTTACCACCTTTTGCCTCTGGAAACCACCAATCTGTTGTCCTTATGTATATGGAAAAATGATACATTAAAATGAAAAACACTTTTTGTCATTTGCAGTCTATTTGTGTTTTCGAATCTAAAGTATATTTCTTCTAGAGAGCATACAGTTGAATCTTACTAGTTTTTAAAAATCCAGTCTGACAGCCTTTGCCTTTTGACTGAAATATTTAATCCATTCTCTCTTTCATGATTGGATTTCTTTCTTCCATTTTGCTATTTTTTGTGTGTCTCAGGTCTTTTTTGTTTCTCTCATAATCCTTTGCTACCTTCTTTATTTTAAGATCAGTGGTAACTTAATGCTAATTTGAGATTAATGCTAACTTTATTCCATCAAAATAAAGAAATTTCTCCACTATAGCTTCATTTCTTCTCCCTCGTTTGTGGTGGTATTTCTACATATATTGTATCTCTGTTATAAACCTAATATCATGTTAAGTTGTTTTTTGTAATTGCTGTTTAAAAAAATTTTTTTCTGGCTACTCTGGGTCTTTGTTGCTGCACATGGGCTCTCTCTAGTTACCAGGAATGGAGGCCGTTCCTCGCTGTGGTGCACAGTCCTCTCATCACAGTGGCCCCTCCTGTGAGAGCACAGGCTCTAGAGGTCTCGCTCGGGCTTCAGTAGTCGCAGCGTGCAGTCTCAGTACTTGTAGCACACAGGCTTAGTTGACCTGGTCATGTGGGATCTTCCTGACCAGGGATCAGACCCATGTCACCTTCATTGGCAGGCAGATTCTTAACTAGTGTACCACCAGGGAAGCCTAGTAATTGCCTTTTTTTTTTTTTAAAGGAAGTGACTTGCTGCGTCGAGTCTTCCTTCCTTTTCGCCTGAAGAACTTCTAGTATTCTGTTACAGAGAATTATCTGAAACTTGATTTGGGTATGCCTTCATTTTTGAAGGTTAGTTTTGCTAGATAAAGGATTTTGGATTGAGAGTTAGTTTTCATTTGTTATTTAAATATGTCATGTATCTGCCTTCTTGCCTTTATTGTTTGTAATGAGAAGTTAGCTTTTAACCTACATCCCTTATGATTATACAGTGGAAGTGAGAAATAGACTTAAGGGACTAGATCTGATAGACAGAGTGCCTGATGAACTATGGATGGAAGTTTGTGACATTGTACAGGGGACGGGGATCAAGATCATCTCCAAGAAAAAGAAATGCAAAAAAGCAAAATGGCTGTTTGAGGAGGACTTACAAATAGACGTGAAAAGAAGGGAAGCGAAAAACAAAGGACAAAAGGAAAGACATACCCATTTGAATGCAGAGTTCCAGAGAATAGCAAGGAGAGATAAGAAAGCTTCCTCAGCAATCAATGCAGAGAAATAGAGGAAAACAATAGATTGGGAAAGACTAGAGATCTCTTCAAGAAAATTAGAGATACCAAGGAAACATTTCATGCAAAGATGGGCTCAGTAAAGGACAGAAATGGTATGGACCTAACAGAAGCAGAAGATATTAAGAAGAGGTGGCAGCAATACACAGAAGAACTGTACAAAAAAGATCTTCATGACCCAGATAATCACAATGGTGTGATCACTCACGTAGAGCTAGACATCCTAGAATGTGACGTCAAGTGGGCCTTAGGAAGCATCTCTATGAACAAAGCTAGTGGAGCTGATGGAATTCCAGTTGAGCTATTTGAAATCCTGGAAGAGGATGCTGTTAAAGTGCTGCACTCAATATGCCAGCACATTTGGAAAACTTAGCAGTGGCCACAGGACTGGAAAAGATCTGTTTTCATTCCAATCCCAAAGAAAGGCAATGCTAAAGAATGCTCAAACTACCACACAATTGCACTCATCTCACACGCTAGTAAAGTAATGCTCAAAATTCTCCAAGCTGGGCTTCAGCAGTACGTGAACTTTGAACTTCCGGATATTAAAGCTGGTTTTAGAAAAGGCAGAGGAACCAGAGATCAAATTGCCAATATCCGCTGGATCATCGAAAAAGCAAGAGAGTTCCAGGAAAACATCTGTTTCTGCTTTATTGACTATGCCAACGCCTTTGACTGAGTGGATCACAATAAACTGTGGAACATTCTGAAAGAGATGGGAATACTGGACCACCTGACCTGCCTCTTGAGAAACCTATATGCAGGTCAGGAAGCAACAGTTAGAACTGGACATGGAACAACAGACTTGTTCCAAATAGGAAAAGGAGTCCATCAAGGCTGTATCTTGTCACCCTGCTTATTTAACTTCTATGCAGAGTACGTCATGAGAAACACTGGGCTGGAAGAAGCACAAGCTGGAATCAAGATTGCCGGGAGAAATATCAATAACCTCAGATATGCAGATGACATCACCCTTATGGAAGAAAGTGAAGAAGAACTAAAGAGCCTCTTGATGAAAGTGAAAGAAGAGAGTGAAAAAGTTGGCTTAAAGCTCAACATTCAGAAAACTAAGATCATGGCATCTGGTCCCATCACTTCATGGCAAATAGATGGGGAAACAGTGGCTGACTTTATTTTTTGGGGCTCCAGAATCACTGTAGATTTTGATTGTAGCCATGAAATGAAAAGACGCCTACTCCTTGGAAGGAAAGTTACGACCAACCTAGACAGTATATTAAAAAGCAGAGACTTTAGTTTGTCAACAAAGTTCCGTCTAGTCAAGGCTATGGTTTTTCCAGTAGTCGTATGGATGTGAGAGTTGGACTATAAAGAAAGCTGAGTGCTGAAGAATTGATGCTTTTGAACTGTGGTGTTGGAGAAGACTCTTGAGAGTCCCTTGGACTGCAAGGAGATCCAGCCAGTCCATCCTAAAGGAGTTCAGTCCTGGGTGTTCATTGGAAGGACTGATGCTGAAGCTGAAACTCTAATATTTTGGCTACCTGATGCAAAGAACTGACTCATTAGAGAAGACCCTGATGCTGGGAAAAATTGAGGGCAGGAGGAGAAGAGGACGACAGAGGATGAGATGGTTGGATGGCATCACCGACTCAGTGGACATGAGTTTGTGTGAACTCCAGGAGTTGGTGATAGACAGGGAGGCCTAGCGTGCTGCGGTTCATGTGGTCACAAAGAGTTGGACACAACTGAGCGACTTTACTGAGCTGAACTTATGAAGAATTTTCTTATATGTAACATGTTGATTTTCTGTTTCTGCCTTCAAGGTTTTCTTTTTGTTCCAGACTTTCAAAACTTTTGTTTTGATATGTCTTGGTATGAATTTGCTGATTCTTTTCCTGCCAGCTCAAATCTCATGTTGAAGTCTCTCAGTGAATTTTTAAGTTCATTTATTGTACTCCTATGAAATTTATCTGTTTGGTTGTGTTGGGTCTTAGGTGAGGCAGGTGGAATATTTTGTTGTGGCACAGAGGTTCTATCATTGTGGTGTGGGGGCTCAGTAGTTATGGTGCATGGGCTTAGTTTCCCGACCAGGGATCGAACCTGAATCCCTTGCATTGAAGGGTAGATTCTTAACCACTGAAACACCAAGGAAGTCCCAATTTCATTTATTGTTCTTTTCAACTCCAGAATTTCCGTTTGCTTCTTTTTTGTAATTTCTCATTCTTGATATTTTCTATTCAGTGAATCATTGTCATGTAATTCTTTAATTATTTAACATATTTATAATGAACATATTTATAATGTTTTAAGTCCTGCATTTGAGCATCCTCAAAGATAGTCTCTATTAACTACTTTTGTAAACTTTTCATGTTTCACAATGTTTAGTTGAAAACTGGACATTTTGCATAATATATTGTAGCAACTCTGCATTCTAATTTCTTGCCTCTGGGGATATTTGTTGTTGCTGTTGGCTTGTTGTTTAGTGACTTGCCTGGGATAAGTTTGTGGTGTCTGTTTTCCCCTGTAGTATGTGATCTCTGATAACTGTGCTCAGTTTTCTTTTTTCTCTCTCCATTCTTTCTGTTTTTAGGCTTGGATTTCTAGGGATTACCCCTGGATCACTATAACTGAGTCATCTGCAAGTGATTGGCTAGAGGTTGTTAGAACTTTTGAACCAATAAGGCTTCTTCTTCTCTTTGGTATGGGACATACACATGTACTAGATATGCTTTCAAAGGAGTTTACAGATCTGATCCATATGTTTACAAGGCTTCTTGGTCAGCCATGAATGAGTAGATTATTAAGGGTCTTTCCAACGTTGCCCAAGTAAGCACAACCTGGCATATACATACAGCTTTCCAGGTTACCAGGAATAATGGGGTCAGAGCAAGGCCATCCTTGGCTTTCTTGTTCTCTTGATTACTCTGATAATTTTCTGGCTGGTCTGCTCTTCTTTTTCTTGCACCAGCTGGTTCATGACTTCAGGGTAGCCTTCCCTCATTGCCCCTGAAATTTCTGTTTTTTTAAAAAATAACTTTGTCCAGTTTTTTCACTGCTTTTTGGGGAGAGAATTTTCCAGCCTTCTAACTTAGAATTCTTGAAGTCCTGTTTTAAATTTATTTTTATTTTGTGGTAAAAATGGAGATATCATAAAATTTACCATCTTAACCATTTTTAACTGGGCAGTCGTGTTTACTGTATATACATTATTGTTCAGATTCCTAGAACTTTCCATCTTCTAAAACTTAAGCTGTGTACCAACGAAACTGCTGCTGCTGCTAAGTCGCTTCAGTCATGTCCGACTCTGTGTGACCCCATAGACAGCAGCCCACCAGGCTCCCTGTCCCTGGGATTCTCCAGGCAAGAATACTGGAGTGGGTTGCCATTTCCTTCTCCAATGCATGAAA
>NW_011495050.1:22911157-22914238 GCF_000754665.1 Bison bison bison | reverse complement strand
AAAGTTGCTTAGTCGTGTCTGACTCTTAGCAACCCCATGGACTGTAGCCCACCAGGCTCCTCCGTCCATGGGATTTTCCAGGCAAGAGTACTGGAGTGGGGTGCCATTGCCTTCTCCAACCACGAAACTACAGCTTCTCTTTTCTCTCTCCCCCTGGCCACTACTGTTCTACTTCTGTGTCTAAGAATTTGACTACTTTAGGTATCTTTCGTAAGTGAAGTTAGACAATATGTGTCTTTTTGTGACTGGCTTATTTCACTTAGCACCAATGTCCTTGAGGTTCATTCTATGTTGTAGGATGTAACAATTTCCTTTTTTTTTTTTTTAAATTTTATTTTTAAACTTTACATAATTGTATTAGTTTTGCCAAATATCAAAATGAATCCATCACAGGTATACATGTGCTCCCCATCCTGAACCCTCCTCCCTCCTCCCTCCCCCTACCATCCCTCTGGGTTGTCCCAGTGCACTAGCCCCAAGCATCCAGTATTGTGCACTGAACCTGGACTGGCATCTCGTTTCATACATGATATTTTACATGTTTCAATGCCATTCTCCCAAATCTTCCCACCCTCTCCCTCTCCCATAGAGTCCATAAGACTGTTCCATACATCAGTGTCTCTTTTGCTATCTCGTACACAGGGTTATTGTTATCATCTTTCTAAATTCCATATATATGCATTAGTATACTGTATTGGTGTTTTTCCTTCTGGCTTACTTCACTCTGTATAATAGGCTCCAGTTTCATCCACCTCATTAGAACTGATTCAAATGAATTCTTTTTTCATTATATGTATATACCACATTTTCTTTATCCTTATCTTTCAGTGGACATCAGGTTGTAGTAACCTCTTGACTATTGTGAATAATGCTGCAAAAAACATGGTTGTACAAGTATGTTTTCAAGATCCTGCTTTTGGTTTCTTTTTATTGTGTACTCAGAACCGAGACTGCTGGATTATATGGTAATTCTGTTTTTCATTGTTTGAATAATCTCCGTACTATTTTCTGTAGTGGTTGTACCATTTTACCTTTTCAGCAACAGTGCACAAGGGTTACACATTGTTTATATACTTACCACACATTACTTTCTGTGGTGGTGGGTTTTTTTTTTTGTTTGTTTTTGTTCTTGTTTTTTTTTTTTTGATAGGGGCCCTGCTAACAGATGTGAGATGATATGTCATTATGGTTTTTAATGTAATTGATTTATGGCTGCAGTGGGTCTTCGTTGCTGAATGCTGCTTTCTCTAGTTGAGGCAAGAGAAGTGGCGGCTGCTCTAGTTGCAGTGTGTAGGCTCCTCACTGGGGTGGCTTTTCTTTTTGCAGCACACAAGCTCAGTAGTTGTGGTGCATGGGCTTAGTTTCACTGCAGCATGTGGAGTCTTCTCGGACCAGGGATGAAACTCCTGTCTCCTTCATTGGCAGGCAGATTTTTAACCATTGGACCACCAGGGAAATCTGCCATTGTGGGTTTTTTAAAAAATAATTTCATTTATTTATTTTTGCCTTTGCTGGGTCTTTGTTGCTACTCAGGCTTTTGTCTAGTTGGGCGAGTGGAGGCTACTCTTCAGTAGTGGTGCACGGCCTTCTCATTGCAGTGGCTTTTCTTGTTGCAGAGCACAGGGTTTAGGGCACACGGGCTTCAGTAGTTGTGGCACGTGGGTTTAGTTGCTCCTTGGTCTGTGACATCTTTCTGGACCAGGAATCAAACCTGTGTCTCCTGCATTGGCAGGTGGATTCTTTACCACTGAATCACGTAGGGAAGCCCTGTCATTCTGGTTTTGATTTGTATTTCTCTGATTAATGATGGTGAGCATTTTTTCCTCTTTGTTGGCCTTTTGTCTGTGTTCTTTTGAAAATTGATACTCAAGTCAATTTCCCATTTTTAAAATTTGGTTATTTTTTTGTTGTTGAGTTGCTGTAGTTCATGTCATCTAGATTTTAAACCCTTCTCAGATAGTTTCTGTTTCTCCCATATGATTGCCTTTCTGTTTTGCTGAGTGTTTTCTTTGCTTTCTGGAGGTTTTTAGGTTTGGTATAGTCCTATTCATCTATTTTTGCTTTTGGGCCCTGTTACATTCATTTTTAAAGTATCCCTTTTTTTTTTTTTTCTGTGAGGATATTTTGTAATAGTCTTTCTACAGTGTGATTTATGAGAGCTATTCAATTCCTTTGTGTGGCCATAGATATTCTGTTTTAGGGATGCATTGTTTTCCTGAGTAATTCCAAGTAAATAAAATATTTTTAAGTTGTACAATATATTTTAAGAATGAAAAAGAATGAAAAGAAAATCATTTCTTTTGGCTACCTTAGGATGACCTACTTGTTTTAACAGTCAACATTTTCTTTTGCCTTTTATAAGGCATAAATGTTCCCATTTGTTTATCACAGCAACTCTGAGATGAGGAAATGAAAATGATCTTGCTTATAGTGAGTTGATTAATAAGTGAACTTCAGTTGGATTACCAGCATGGGCCATGTGATTCAAAATTCCATGTTTTAATATAGAATATTGTCCCTTATGTTAACATTGAATTAGTCATTCAGATAAGATTAGTAGTATTCTGGTGATAACAAGGTCTTGAGTTTGGTTTAGGTGTCTTTTAACTTCTCCTAGGAAAATCCAATTTTGCCCATAGATTGCAAGTTTTGGTAGTCATTGCATGAATATATCATTGTTACACACCTCAGGGTTAGAGATGGAAATGTCATTGAAACATTATCCAGATGAATGTATAACCAATGGAAATGTACTCGTTGCTCGTAAAGGAAGTTAGGTGTAATGTAGTTTTATTAAGAGCAAGGGCTCTGGCATAATAATTTCCAGTTTTGAGTCATGGCTGTCTAAGATGAGTTATTTTTGAAAGTAATTTGACCTTTCTGTGCCTCAGATTTTGGAAATGTCATTGAAACATTATCCAAATGAATGTATAACCAATGGAAGTGTACTTGTTGCTCATAAAGGAAGTTAGATGCAGTGTAGTTTTAAGAACAAGGGCTCCGGCATAATAATATCCAGTTTTGAATCATGTCTCTCTAAGATGAGTTATTTTTGAAAGTTATTTGAACTTTCTGTGCCTC
>NW_011495050.1:22898194-22911040 GCF_000754665.1 Bison bison bison | reverse complement strand
TCCAGGCAAGAACACTGGAGTGGGTTGCTGTTTCCTTCTCCAGTGCATGAAAGTGAAAAGTGAAAGTGAAGTTGCTCCAGTCGTGTCCGACTCTTCGTGAACCCATGGACTGCAGCCTACCGGGCTCCTCCGTCCATGGGATTTTCCAGGCAAGAGTACTGAAGTGAGTTGCCATTGCTTTCTCTGACAAAGATTAAATATTGCATGCGAGTAAAGTACTTAAAACAGTGCCTGGTATACAGTAAGTGCTCATTAACATGGTATTCATTATAGACACTGATCAAAATATAATCTCTCCCATTGATCAATGCTTAGAGAAATTACTGCATCTTTAAAATTAATGAAATATTGAGAACTGTTAAAAAAATCATGACATTCTGCTAGAATAGTAGAAATATCAATAGATTTTTTGTATTCTGCTCTTTAATAAGCTTGTTGACATAAAAGAGGCTTATACATTTGTAGTAATAGATAGTGTCTTTATATTGATGGCCTTTGAGGAAGACAGTGTCCTAAGTACTTTATGTAAATTAATTGATTTAATCCCCAAACACACTACTATTATCCATTAGATAAAGAAACTGAGATGCAGAGATGTAGTACAAGTTGCCTCTTGTCATTGTGCTGGTAAGTAGCAGGTGTAGGATTAAATCCACTTGTGCTGGTTCCAGATTTATTGGTCTTAACCATTTTGCTGTACTGTCTGTATATGTATGTTTAGCTACATTACTGCTGTGTTGCTAAACCAAGGTGGATACTTCTTGGATGAAGGAACAGCTTAGTATTTATTTTAACTTTCACAAATAGTTACAATAATGTGACTGAAATACAGTTCAAATGCAATTTATTTTTACTTTTTTTTTTTTGGTTTATAACATTTTATCTGAAGGTGAAATGATTTAGTATGAAGTGGTTGTGGTAACCTTTGTGTTTTCATTTCTAATGTTTTTAATAATGGAACAGTTATAAAACATTTAAAATTTATGATCATATAGTTTCTAGGTATAATCTTTAGGTAAAGTTCGAGACTTTTTTTTTTCAAAGTTGATCAGTGTTTATTTTGTCAGGTCATTCTCCTTTCTTTAATTCAGTTCCCCTCTTTCATCTTGCCCTAAAATCCTGTTCTGTTATCATTTCCATTTAGCAAAATAAGAAACAGAGGCTTTGACAGGTTAAGTGCCTTATTAAATGTAACTTGCACAATACGTTTTTGTAGCTCATCAGTAACTATAATTTAGCAAGTTATTTGATGCTGCTTTTTGATGAACAGTAATTCCCTGAATTTTTTTTTGTTATATGATTAAATTTATTGCTTTTTATATTTTTTTAAATTGGAGGGTAATTGCTTTATAATGTTGTGTTGGTTTCTGCTGTACAGCAGTGTAACCCAGCTCTAAGTATATATTTGTATCCTCTCCGTCTGGAGTTTCCCTCCCACCCCACTGGATTGTCCCCCTTCCGAGTGCTGCACAGTGGCCCCCCGCCAGCTAGCGGTTTTACAGGTGGTAGTACATGCATGTCAGTGCTACTCTCTGTTCATCCCACCCTCCCTAGAATATTTTTGTGTTGGAAATTTTGTTTCTCTTTTCAGAAAGTATTTTGGATATTAGAATGAAAAAAAATATTAAGCTCTTACTAAACTTTATTTAATGTTTTGTGTTTTAAGGAATTGAAATTACCATTCACTTTTTTAAGTGGACATATTCATGAACTGAGGATCCATGTACCATGGACAAAACTGGGTTCAGAACCAGTGGTAATTACCATCAACACAATGGAATGCATTTTGAAACTTAAAGATGGAATACAGGTAAGAAATTATTGAACCTACTTGTTTATGTTAACCAATTAAAATGCTTTATTTTGGGGGGCTGTTCTGGGTCTTCATTGCTGTGAGTCAGCTTTCTTTAGTTGTGGCGAGCTGGGGCTACTCTCTAGTTGTGGGGAGCAGGCTTCTCATTGTGACGGGCTTCTTTTGTTGTGGAGCCCAGGCCCTAGGGTGTGTGGCCTCCAGCAGTTGCAGCTCCTGGGCTCTAGAGCGCAGGCTCAGTAGTTGTGGTGCGTGAGCCTAGTTGCTCAGCTGCCTATGGGATCTTACTGGATCAGAGGTCGAAACTGTGTCTCCTGCACTGGCAGGCAGATTCTTTACCACTGAGCCACCAGAGAAGCCCTGACCAATTTAATAGTTATTAGTAATTGTTATTTCTTTAACTTGTAGAATAGGCCAGCTTTTACATAAACAAATCTTAGCTTATACACTTAACTTTTCTGTTTTTGGCTTCGCTGGCTCTCTGTTGCAGGCTCAGCAGTTGTGCCACGTGGGCTTAGTTGTCCTGTGGCATGTAGATCTTAGTTCCCCCATCAGGGATTGAGTATACGTCCCCTGCACTGGAAGGCAGACTCAATCACCAGGGAGGTTCCACACTTAATTTTTTTTTTTTTAACATAACTATGAAAGTAACATAATTAATTGCAAAAGAGTTTTCTTAAATTTGGATAAAACATCCTAGCAGTTATTTTCATATTAATCTTACTTAATCTAGTCATAGCTTTAGTAGGGATTATGCTTATTGCTTATTACCTATATCTATAAGAAATGGGGCCTGATTGTGTTCAATTTTTAGGTGAAGGTTTTTGAACTTTCAGAGGATCTGTATGATTTTTATTTCCTTACATGACATTTCTAAATGAGATGAAATGTTTTAAAGTTATATTTTGAGAAGATGAAAATATATTGAATTTACCTTCGTACCAAATTTCACTGTATCTTTGAAATTTTGTCATTAGAAACTGATATTTTGGACTTATTTCTTCTCTGACCCATGTTACATTTCATTTCAGTGTTTTTTTTTTTTTTTTTATTAAGGTATAATACTGATTTTAAGGAGTTTGTGTGAAAAATTTTCTAATTTAGGAAGCAAACAGGTTTGGACTGCAGGATGTTGTGATGGATTTTTCCACTTTTATCCTGTATAAAAGCAGTGTCTTAGTCTTTCATTTTTATGACTTATTCCTTAGCCCATATTTAATTTTCAGTTTTAAGGAAGGGTTTCTAGAACCAAGTGAATCGATGAGTATTGTTAAATTTTAATCTCTGTGAAATGAGTTAAGGCTATTTATAAATTGGTAAGATCATTTCCTTCTTGAAGTAGATAACTTTGAGTGCCATATGAACTCACTGGGCTCAAACTTTTTTTAAATCTCTTAATTCTGAACCTTTATTTTCCATTTCAACTTAACTAGTGTAAATTCCTGGAAATGAATGTGTCACTGCTGTACTCTCATTAAAATCTATTTTGTGAACTTTAAATATTTGAGATATAGATAGTTATGGGCGACAAAATTTTATTTGACAGGCGCTTTACCGTCTGAGCCACCAGGGAAGTCCACATTTATATTTAGTAATACTTAAATGGTTCTTAATCATTATGTTCTTGAAATTTAATTTTTTTAAGAAGTCTGGACTTTGTCATACCACCCATGCAGTGTTCTATATTAAGTGGAAAAAAAAATCCAGACACTTAAGTATTTTTTCAATGGGAAGGTGGAACTTTCAAGGCCAGATGTCCCATAAGAAACACATTTTAAAAGAGGCAAATTACAACTAATTATAGAGGTTTCAGTAGAAGATTTGTAACACATGACTTAGCGTAACCTAGAACTAATATTTGATATTGGACCATGCATATGGCTACTGCAGGAATGATCAGATTTCCTGCTTGTGTGGTATTTGAGACTTGAATTTTGTGGTGTGTACAGCAAAAGGTCAAGTGTCATGAGTGTAAACCACTCTCAAAACAAGTATTTTTTACAGATGTTTAAAATTTTGAGCTTGAAGGGATTTTTGAAAATTGCAGTTGACATTTGGACAAATTATTCAGCAGTGTGCACCCCTGGAGAGTTATGCTTCAGTTTATACTGGTGATTAGAATTAATTTTTTTTTTTTTTTTTGACTGTGCCTTGAAGTATGCAGGATCTTAGTTGCCCAACCAGGGATCGAACCCTGGCCATCTGCAGTGGAAACACAAGACTCTTAACCACTGGACCACCAGAGACATCCCTGATGTTAATTTTTTAGTGAAATTATTATAGAGGAAACATTTTAAAATAGTTTATTTTCCTATTTTAAGCTTTGATTAGTATAATAGGAAATTAAGTTAAAAAATCATATATGTACTAGTAAAATTGAGTAAGCCCATATTTGACTTATATTATTTCTAATTATTACAAATGCATAATGAAGAAAATACTTCCTAAATAAAATTAACATGGGATAGTAGGTAAAATGAAGGGACCTTTTAGAGTTACAGATATGAATCTGCTGAAAATACTATTAATATATGAGAAAGTAATAAAATTTGAAAGAAATCTGAGGTTTATTTAGAAATCATTATAAAAATATTGCTAAATTTCTTGATAAAAAGGCATGTGCAGTTTGTAAAGTTCAATTAAATTCTAACATTTGTTGATTTTATTTTAACCTGTCAGTGCACTGAAAAGCATTGCAAGATATGTAATCTCTGCAAACTACTTAGGAAAAAAGATTTATAATTGTGACTCCAGTGATAGTTATACTGCCTTAACATGTCTCTGATCATTTTTAATTATAGAGTTTTTTTTTGATGTGAAGGTGACTAAGTTGTGTGTTAGGTAAAGTCATCTTGATGTTCACTCTGAATTATTTTAATATATTGATATTTCACTTAGAAAGCATTATTTGTTATTCACGCTGAGAGATAGGTCTGTGTTAGTTATACTCACCTTTAGATCCTGCAGACTTGAGACTGTTTTTATTTTTCTTTTTTGGACTCAAGACACAGAATTTGATTCATGACACATCATCATTAGTGATCCAGGTCTGATTTGTTTATTTATTTAGCTGTTTTTGTCCACTCTAGTCTAGTCTAAAAAATACGTGTGGAACCAGCATACAGCTCAAGGTTGAAAACCTTACCAGTAATTTACATTGAAAGGCACCCCACTCCAGTACTCTTGCCTGGAAAATCCCATGGATGGAGGAGCCTGGTGGGCTACACAGTCCGTGGGGTCGCACAGAGTCAGACAGGACTGAGCAACTTCACTTTCACTTTTTACTTTCATGCATTGGAGAAGGAAATGGCAACCCACTCCAGTGTTCTTGCCTGGAGAATCCCAGGGACAGGGGAGCCTGGTGGGCTGCCATCTATGGGGTCGCACAGAGTCGGACACGACGGAAGTGACTTAGCAGCAGCAGCAGCAGCATATGCTCCTCTTCTTTTGCATATTCTTGTTTGTTTTCTATGGACCTCATCTGTAAAATCCAAGACTTGCTACATAGTTCCTCTATTTGATTGTGTATGCTTTCTCTGTTCATTGTGTTTATAATAAAAAAAACCTCCTTCAATGTAAGGCGAGTAGTCTGTTTTTAAAGTACTTCTTTATTCTGCTCTTTGTGCCACCTAGAAAGTAAAATCTCAAAATCTTTTGACCTGTTAAATGTAACCATTTGCAAGGTGTTTATATAAGTGATACTTGCTATTCCTAAAAGTGAAATTTAAAAAAAAATCTTCTGAACCTAAATCAAACTTTTAAGATACCATTTAAGGCGAGATAAAGAACTAGGATTTGGGTTAATGTATATGCTTTTAAATCCTGGTTAGTGCTTGGAGTTGCAGAGCAATCTTGCCTGTTCTTTTTCCTTGAATGTTTTGATGCAGTGGACATTGGTTATTGGCTTAGATAGTTGCTAAGAGAATAGAGGAGTATCGTATCTTGTCCTTGAAGCCTGTGCACTATTAGGCTAGAGGAAGTTTTGGTAAGTCTATTAACAATATTTACATGTCTTTTTTTTTTTTTTTTTTTAACACTCTAATTCTCTTATCTGAAGCTAGTTTAATCTGGTTGACTGCTGCCATGGTTTGAATGTCCTCTCAAAATTCATGTGTTGACATCCTAATCCCTAAAGATAGTGGTATATTAAGAGGTAGGGCCTTCGAAAATCATGACAGTGGAGACCTCATGAATTCAGTTAGTGCTTTTTAAAGGAGGTTTTAGAGAGATCGCTACCCCTTCTGCCATATGAGGACACAGTGACAACCAGATAAAGGGCCCTCACCAGACGATGTTGGCACTTTGACCTTAGACTTCTTAGCCTATGAGAAGTATGAGAAATAAATTTCTATTGTTTTTTAGCTACCCAATCAGTGGTGTTCTGTTGCTGCTGCTGTTGCTGTTAAGTCCCTTCAGTCGTGTCGGACTCTGTGCGACCCCATAGACGGCAGCCCACCAGGCTCCCCTGTCCCTGGGATTCTCCAGGGAAGAATACTGGAGTGGGGTGCCATTTTCAGCAGCCCAAATGGACTAAAACAACTACCTTTTCAGAAATGAAGGGAAAACAGAATTGCTGACTCAGGTTGTGGAATTTATGGTACTATTACTGATTCCCTCACTTGTGCTGCTATAGGTTAGTGATGGTGGTGATGTTGATAGCAGATAGTATAGTTTAGATTTTGTCTGTAAATTCTTTCTATGAAAAATGAGGCAGAGTTCCCTATAAATGATGGGTAGCATCTTTACTTCCACTGGGGAATCCCTTTATGTTGGGTGTATAGATATTTACAAATGTTACATATTCTTGTTGGATTGACCCCTTATCACTAGGTAAGGCCCTTTTTTCTAATTACCGCCTTTGTTTTAAAGTCTATTTTGTCTGATGAAAGCATAACTACCCCCGCTTGCTTTTTGTTTCTATTTACATGGAATAGCTTTTTCCATCCCTTCACTTTCAGTCTGTGTGTGTCCTTATATTTGAAGTGAATTTCTTGTAGGCAGCATATCGTTAGGTCTTGTTTTGTATCCTTTCAACACTATTTCTTGTGATTGGAGAATTTAGTCCATTTACATTTGAATGCCATTTTGTTAGTTTTTTTCTGGCTGTTTTGTAGTTTTTCCTTTTTTTCTTCCTCTTCATTTGTGATTTGAATACTTCCTTTCAGTTCGTTCCCTGGTGGCTCAGATGGTAAAGCGTCTGTCTACAATGCAGGAGACCTGGGTTCCATCCCTGGATCGGGAAGATCCCCTGGAGAAGGAAATGGCAATCCACTCCAGTACTATTGCCTGGAAAATCCCATGGACAGAGGAGCCTGATAGGCTACAGTCCATGGGGTCGCAAAGAGTTGGACACGACTGAGCGACTTCACTTTCCTTTTCCTTTCATTTTTTCTTTATCTGCTGTAGGTTTTTGCTTTGTGGTTACCATGAGTCTTGTGTATAACAGCATATGTTTATAGCAACCTGTTTTAAGTTGGTAACATGTGTTTGAATACATTCTAAAAGCACTACCTTTTACCTACCCTCATGTTAATGTTTTTGATGTCACGTTTTACATCTTTTTATCTTGTGTATCCCTCAACTTAATTATTCTAGATATAGTGATCTTTTTACTACTTTTGTCTTTTAACCTTCATACATTACAGCTTTATAGGTAATTAATCCACTACATTTACTGTATTTGTACTATACTATATTTGTACTGTATTTACCTTTACCAGTGAGATTTATACTTTCATGTGTATTTTTTAATTTAATTATTTTTATTTGAACTATAACTTGCAGTGTTAGTTTCAGATGGACAACATAGTGATTCAGTATTTTTGTATGTTACAGAAAGATCACAGGATGAGTCTCAACTATCTGTCACCATACAAAGTTTTTACAATATTACTGATTATATACCCTATGCTGTACATTATATCCCCTTGATTCATTTTATAACTAGAAATCTATACCTCTTAATCTATCTTACCTTCTTTCCCCCAAATCCCTCCCCTCTGGCAATCATCTGTTTGTTCTTTGTATTTATGCATCTGTTTCAATTTTATTATATTTGTTAATTTGTTGTGTTTTTGGATTCCACATGTAAGTGAAATCATATGGTGTTTATCTTTCTCTGATTTATTTCATTTAGCATAATGCCTTCTAGGTCTGTCTGTGTTGGCATTTGGCAAGATTTCTTTTTTTTTTATGGCTGAGCAATATTTCATTGTGTGTGTATATATGTATGTATATACTACATTTTCTATATCCATTCATTTTTTTGATGGACACTTAGGTTTCTTCCATATCTTGGCCATTGGAAATAATGTTGCAGTGAACACAGGGGTGCATATATTGTTTCAAATTAGTGTTTTGTTTTCTTTGGAAAACTATTCTTCTTTGGAAGAGTGGACTTGCTGGATCATATGGTAGTTTAATTTTTTGAGGAACCTCCTTTTTGTTTTCTGTGATGGGTGTATCAGCTAATATTCACAACAGTCCTTAAAGGTTCTCTTTTCTGCACATCCTCACTGACTCTTGTTACTTGTTGTCTTTTTGATCATAACCATTCTGACAGGTGTGAGGCGATATCTCATTGTGGATTTGCTAATTTCATTCCCCTGATAATTAGTGATGTGGAGCATTTCTTCATGTGTCTATTGGCAATCTTTATATCTTCTTTGAAAAATTTTCCAGGTTCTCTGCCTATTTTTTTTAATTGGGTTGTTTGTTGTTTTTGATGTTAAGTTGTATAAATTCTTTGTATATCTTGAGTATTAACCTTTATTGGTTATGTTGTTTGCGCATATCTTCAGTTCGTTTGGCTGCCTTTTCTTTTTTTTTTTTTTTGCATTTATCACGTGTCATTTTGTGAAACTGCCACCACCGTGATTGAGATACAAAAGTATATCATCACAACAAAGCTTCCTTGTGCTGCCTCATTTTTACTGTACTATCATTTTCCCTACCTGTTGATCCCTAGCAACCACTAACCTTTCCTCATTTTGTGTAATTTTATTTCAAGAATAACAAATATAAATGGAATCATAGTATGTAATATTCTGAGTGTAGATTTTTTCACTTAATATAAATCCCTTAAAGTTCAAAACTAAGTTGCTGTGTATCAATGGCTTGCTCCTTTTTATTGCTGAGCAATATTCTGTATGGATATATCACAGATTTACCGTTTATCCATTGAACAGCGGTTTGGTACTCTCTAGTTTTTGTTATTAGAGATAAAGCTACTGTGAACATTTGTGTACAAATTTCTATGCCTACATAAGTTTTTATTTTTCTGGGATAGATGCCCAAGTATGCTATTGCTGGGTCCTATAGTAATTTCATTTTTATTTTTAAAAATAATTGTTTAAACTGATTTCCAGTGTGACTATACCCGCTGTTCATTCCTGTGACCAGTGTATAAGTGATCCAGTTTTTCTGTATCCTCGCTAGCATTTGTTATTATCACTGTTTTTAATTTTAGTCATTCTGATAAGTATGTAGTAACGATTTATTGTGTTTTAAAAAGTTTTTTTATTTTTGGCTGCACTGGGTCTTCATTGCCACGCAGGCTTTTCTCTAGTGTGGCAAGCAGGGAGCTACTCTCTAGTGTGGTGCCTGGGTTTCTCATTGTGGTGGCTTCTCTCGGTGCGCAGCACAGGCTCTAGGGCATGCAGGCTTCAGTGGTTGTGACAAATGGGACTGGTAGGGATTGGTAGTAGTGGTGCATGGGCTTAGTTGCCCTGAGGCATGTGGGATCTTCCCGGACCAGGGATTCAACTTCTGTCCCCTGCATTGACAGGCAGATTCTTAATCACTGGACAACAGGGAAGTCCCTCATTGTGGTTTTAATTGGTATTTTTTATATGGATAATGATGTTGAACACCTTATCATATGTTTATTTGCCATATATATTAGTGAAATATTTGTTCTTGTCTTATGCTTATTTTTTAATTTATTTTCTCAGTGTTTTGAGAGTTCTTTATATATTCTAGATATAAGATTTGTCTGTGTCAGATATGTGATTTGCAAATAGTTTCTCTCAGTAATTTGTCTCTTCATGCTTTTAACAAGGTCTTTTGCAGAGTGAAAAGTTTAGGTTTTGATTAGGTCCAATTTATTAATTTTTCCTTTTATGCACTTTGGTTTCAATGTCAGATCTAAGAGTTCTTTCCCTAGCCCAATATCTTAAAGTTCTTATGTGGTTTTTCCTAGAAATTTTATAGTTTTACTTTTAAATCTGTGATCCATTTTGAGTTAATTTTAATATAAAGTGTGAAGTTTAGTTTGACATTCATCTTTTTGCCTGTGGATATTCACTGGTTTCAGTACCATGTGTGAAAAGATTGCACCTCCTCCATTGATTGTTTTTACCATTTTGTCAAAAATCAGTTGGGTGTATTTGAGTCTGTTTCTAGGTTTCCTACACTGTCTGTATGATTAATATATCTATTCCTATGTCAGTAACATACTGTCTTGATTATTGTAGGGTTAGCATTAGTAAGAGTGAGTCCTCCTACTGTTGTTGTTGTTCAGTTGCTAAGTTGTGTCTGACTCTTTGTGACCCTATGGACTGAAGCATGGCAGGCTTCTCTGTCCTTCACTATCTCCCAGAGTTTGCTCAGATTCACGTCCATTGAGTCACTGATGCTATCTAACCTCTGCTGTCCCCTTCTCCTTTTGTCTGCAATCTTTCCCAGGATCAGGGTCTTTTCCAGAGAGTCGGTTCTTTGCATCAGATGGCCAAAGTATTGAGGCTTCAGCCTTTGGCATCAGTCCCTCCAATGAATACTTAGGGTTGATTTCCTTTAGGATTGACTGGTTTGATCTTGCAGTCCAGTGGACTCTCAAGAGTCTTCTCCAGCACCGTAATTCAAAAACATCAATTCTTTGGTGTTTAGCCTTCTTTATGGTCCACCTCTCATATCGGTACATGACTACTGCTGCTGCTAAGTCGCTTCAGTTGTGTCCGACTCTGTGTGACCCCACAGAGGGCAGCCCACCAGGCTCCCCCATCCCTGGGATTCTCCAGGCAAGAATACTGGAGCGGGTTGCCATTTCCTTCTCCAATGCATGAAAGTGAAAAGTGAAAGTGAAGTCACTTAGTTGTGTCTGACTCCTAGCGACCCCATGGACTGCAGCCTTCCAGGCTCCTCCATCCATGGGATTTTCCAGGCAAGAGTACTGGAGTGGGGTGCCATTGCCTTCTCCGAGACTGCAATACCATAAATTAGAGTAGATGGACCTTTGTTGGCCAAGTGATGTCTCTGCTTTTTAATATGCTGTCTAGATTTGTCATAGCTTTCCTTCCAAGCAGCAAGTGTCTTTTAATTCCGTGGCTGCAGTCACCATCCACAGTAATTTTGGAGCCCAAGAACATAAAATCTGTCACTGTCTCCACTTTTCCCCCATCTGTTTGCCATGAAATGATGAGACTGGATGCAATGACCTTTGTTTTTGAATGCTGAGTTTTAAGCCAGCTTTTTGACTCTCTTTTACCCTCATCAAGAGGCTTTTTGACTCCTCTTCACTTTCTGCCGTTAAAGTGGTATCGTCTGCATATGTGAAGTTGTTTATATGTTTCCCAGCAATGTTGATTCCAGCTTGTGATTCATCTAGCCTGGCATTTCACATAATATACTCTGCATATATTCTTTTTCAAAATTGTTTCTATTAGAAATAGTCTTTTCTTTCCAAATTTTAGAATAGGCTTGTTGTAGGTTTGGCAGAAATTGCCTTAAATGTGCAGAACGGTTTGGGGAGAATTGACATCTTTACCCTGTTGTCTTCTAATCCATGAGCACAGTATGTTTCTTCAATTACTTAGATTTTCTTTGATTTCTTTCATCAGCATTGTTTTTCCAGCCTGTGGATCCTGTATATGTTTTACTAGATTTATAGCTAAATATTTTATTTTCTTTGGAGTATTTATAAATGTTATTGTGGTTTTTATTTTCATTTCCAGTTATTTGTTGTTATGTTATGCAGTTGACTTTTCTGTATTGATCTTGTGTTCTACAACTTTGCTTCCTTTGTTAATTACAGGAGGGTTTTTTTGGTAGATTTCTTATAATTGTTTTCTAACAATCATGTCAACTATTAATACAAATAGAGTTTTGTTTGTTTCTAATCTAGATGTTCTTCCATTCCTTTTTAATTTATGACTTAATATTTATACCTCTTCACTGAATCTGCCTCCATGATGCCATTATAAACATTTTGGCAGAGGTCATTAATAATATCATTGTTGCAAAATCTTTGCTTTTTAGTCTCTTTTTGGAAACTTCATTTTTGTGGCTTTTGTGGTTCTCTTCCTATCTCTCTCTACCTTTTCTCTGGCTCTTCTTGTGGCTTCATTTCTGCTACCCATCCCAGAGTTTTAATTGGAGTTTCTTAGGCTTTCATTATTTTAGTCCTTGCCTCTCCTTGGATCATTTTATTCCCTAGTAGATTTAATTATTATATGCTGTTTATTCATAAAATACTATTTTAGGGTCCAGTCTCTTCCCCCCAACCCGTGAGCTCCAAGACCAAGAGCAAAATGGACCTTCACTTATATCTCCATAGGATGTTTCAAACTGAATTTTATTTTAAACCTCAAATCTCTTCTTCCTTATATATTTCCTATTTCAGTGAAAAATTTCACTTTTTACCTTTAATCCAAACTAGCACCCCTGAAGTCATGCTGAACTTTCTACATCCCTTATATCCAGTTATTTGTCCTACTCTGGACTCTACTGTTACGTTATCTCTTTTGCATATATCTATTTTAGTCCTCATTGATACGTCTCTCTGGGCGTGATGTTTCTAAAATGTAAACTGAACACCCGAGAAAGATGTCCTTTTCATTATAGGGGACTGGAATGCAAAAGTAGGAAGTCAAGAAACACCTGGAGTAACAGGCAAATTTGGCCTTGGAATACAGAATGAAGCAGGGCAAAGACTAATAGAGTTTTGCCAAGAAAATGCACTGGTCATAGCAAACACCCTCTTTCAACAACACAAGAGAAGACTCTACACATGGACATCACCAGATGGTCAACACCGAAAT
>NW_011495050.1:22889744-22898094 GCF_000754665.1 Bison bison bison | reverse complement strand
AGGCTCTATACAGTCAACAAAAACAAGACCGGGAGCTGACTGTGGCTCAGATCATGAACTCCTTATTACCAAATTCAGACTTAAATTGAAGAAAGTAGGAAAAATCACTAGACCATTCAGGTATGACCTAAATCAAATCCCTTATGATTATACAGTGGAAGTGAGAAATAGATTTAAGGGCCTAGATCTGACAGATAGAGTGCCTGATGAACTATGGAATGAGGTTCGTGACATTGTATAGGAGACAGGGATCAAGACCATCCCCATGGAAAAGAAATGCAAAAAAGCAAAATGGCTGTCTGGGGAGGCCTTACAAATAGCTGTGAAAAGAAGAGAAGGGAAAAGCAAAGGAGAAAAGGAAAAATATAAGCATCTGAATGCAGAGTTCCAAAGAATGGCAAGAAGAGATAGGAAAGCCTTCCTCAGTGATCAATGCAAAGAAATAGAGGAAAACAACAGAATGGGAAAGACTAGAGATCTCTTCAAGAAAATTAGAGATACCAAGGGAACACTTCATGCAAAGATGGGCTCGATAAAGGACAGAAATGGTATGGACCTAAGAGAAGCAGAAGATATTAAGAAGAGGTGGCAAGAATACACAGAAGAACTGTACAAAAAAGATCTTCACGACCCAGATAATCACGATGGTGTGATCACTGACCTAGAGCCAGACATCCTGGAATGTGACGTCAAGTGGGACTTAGAAAGCATCACTACAAACAAAGCTAGTGGAGGTGATGGAATTCCAGTTGAGCTATTCCAAATCCTGAAAGATGATGCTGTGAAAGTGCTGCACTCAATATGCCAGCAAATTTGGAAAACTCAGCAGTGGCCACAGGACTGGAAAAGGTCAGTTTTCATTCCAATCCCAAAGAAAGGCAATGCCAAAGAATGCTCAAACTACCGCACAATTGCACTCATCTCACACGCTAGTAACGTAATGCTCAAAATTCTCCAAGCCTGGCTTCAGCAATATGTGAACCATGAACTTCCTGATGTTCAAGCTGGTTTTAGAAAAGGCAGAGGAGCCAGAGATCAAATTGCCAACATCCACTGGATTATGGAAAAAGCAAGAGAGTTCCAGGAAAACATCTATTTCTGCTTTATTGACTATGCCAAAGCCTTTGACTGTGTGGATCACAATAAACTGTGGAAAATTCTTCAAGAGATGGGAATACCAGACCACCTGATCTGCCTCTTGAGAAATCTGTATGCAGGTCAGGAAGCAACAGTTAGAACTGGACATGGAGCAACAGACTGGTTCCAAATAGGAAAAGGAGTATGTCAAGGCTGTATATTGTCACCCTGGTTATTTAACTTATATGCAGAGTACATCATGAGAAATGCTGGACTGGAAGAAACACAAGCTGGAATCAAGATTGCCGGGAGAAATATCAATAACCTCAGATATGCAGATGACACCACCCTTCTGGCAGAAAGTGAAGAGGAACTCAAAAGCCTCTTGATGAAAGTGAAAGTGGAGAGTGAAAAAGTTGGCTTAAAGCTCAACATTCAGAAAACGAAGATCATGGCATCTGGTCCCATCACTTCATGGGAAATAGATGGGGAAACAGTGGAAACAGTGTCAGATTTTATTTTTGGGGGGCTCCAAAATCACTGCAGATGGTGACTGCAGCCATGAAATTAAAAGACGCTTACTCCTTGGAAGAAAAGTTATGACCAACCTAGATAGCATATTGAAAAGCAGAGACACTGCTTTGCCAACAGGTCCATCTAGTCAAGGCTATGGTTTTTCCTGTGGTCATGTATGGATGTGAGAGTTGGACTGTGAAGAAGGCTGAGTGCTGAAGAATTGATGCTTTTGAACTGTGGTGTTGGAGAAGAGAGTCCCTTGGCCTGCAAGGAGATCCATCCAGTCCATTGTGAAGGAGATCAGCCCTGGGATTTCTTTGGAGGGAATGATGCTGAAGCTGAAACTCCAGTACTTTGGCCACCTCATGGGAAAAGCTGACTCATTGGAAAAGACTCTGATGCTGGGATTGATTGAGGGCAGGAGGAGAAGGGGACGCTAAAGGATGAGATGGCTGGATGGGATCACTGACTCGATGGACTTGAGTCTGTGTGAACTCCGGGAGTTGGTGATAGACAGGGAGGCCTGGCGTGCTGCAGTTCATGGGGTCGCAAAGAGTTGGACACGACTGAGCGACTGAACTGAACTGAACTATTTAACTACTGGGCTTAAAATTTCTTAATGACTACCCTCCTTTTGTTTTCACAGTTTTTCTCAATCTTTTCAGTCTTCCAGACTCTGGGGTCACTTTCTTTTTCTCATATTTCAGCTTCCCTGAGTTATTTGTAGTTCCTCTGCTGCTGCTGCTGCTAAGTTGCTTCAGTTGTGTCTGACTCTCTGTGACCCCATAGACAGCAGCCCACCAGGCTCCTCTGTCCCTGGGATTCTCCAGGCAAGAATACTGGAGTGGGTTGCCATTTCCTTCTCCACATTCATAATATCTTGATTAACATAGCATCTGTATAAATATGGTAAGCAGTTCATTCATGGACTTGGGTAATAGATAGTGATTTTTCTGAGCGCTGTTTTCATTATCTTACCAATAAAGTCCTGATCCTCAATTTTCATTAGTATATTGGTTAACCGGAATATCCTTTACTTCAAACTTAGTGTAAGCAATATTTTATTTATATTTTAAATTAATGTTTTAATTGGAAGATTATTGCTTTACAATGTTCTGTTGGTTTCTGCCACACATCAACATGAATTAGCCATAGATGTACATACATTCCCCCTGCCTCCTGAACTTCCCTCCCTCCCACCCCACCCCAAGCCAGTATTTTAAAATGTCTTTTGTCCTTATGAAACTCCATAGAAGAATTCAGTTTTGATATTTATATAGTTATCCACTGGTGGATGAATTGCACAAAATTTTATGTCTTATCTCTGGCTTTCTCATATTCTCTAGAGAACTTTGAATAAGCTTAATATTTGTATAAACAAATTTGTTGGTAGAGACACAGCTACAAAAAATGTCAGTTAAGGTAATCAGAAATTAAATGTAAATACTCTTAGTTATTCTATTGCATTTGAACACTGCTGTTCCCCTGCATTGATATGTAGATGATCAAGAATTGTGTACAATAGATTAACATAAATTTTTCTGTGGTATTGGATTTTCCTTGTATTATATATGTAAAGATAAAAAGCAAATAATATTTTTAACATTTAATTTATGTGTAGAGTTGACATTTTTGTCAAACTGAAGTGTACTGACATTTTTGCGTAGCTATATCTAATACAGTAAAAGGACATTTCGTTTGTAAAGCAATAGCTATTTCTAAATGTTTATCCTGCTTAGTTAAAAAGATGTGTCATTAAATGCCACTGAAACTCTTGAAATCTGTATAAATTATCTAGCTTGACATCATCATACTTTTTTGTTCTGCCTTCTAGCATACATAATTCCTATGATGCCAGGTACATGATGGGATTATAAAAAGGCAAATTACATTTAATTTGCTACTTCTTTCTTTCTGATGACAGTTAAATTTACCTCTAATTGTTTTTGCTCAATAATCTCTGTGCCAAAACTGGAAAACTTTAAGGAAAATTTTTACTTTATTTCCACATATTGGACCTCGAATAAATACTGAAATTTGAATTGTTTTCATTTTTACTTAGGAGTGGAAAGAAGACCAGTAATTGGATTTGTAGAGTTGTAGTAAGGAAAAAGCAGAATAAATTACAAAGTCAGTGTTACTCTCAATAGATTATTTTTACATATTTATTTCAGAGGATTATTTTTTTTTCCATTCAAAAAGAAGTACCTCCAGGGGATCTTCCTAACCCGGGGATCTTCCTAACCCAGGGATCCAACCTGTTCTAGAGCACAAACTCAATAGTTGTGGTGTTTGGGCTCAGTTGCTCTGAGGGATGTGGGATCTTCCTGGATCCAGGGATTGGACCCATGTTTCCTGAATTGGCAGGTGGATTCTTCACCACTGAGCCATCAGGGAAGCCCTCTTGAATGTTTTAAGGAAAAAATGTTATCTCATATGTAGCTTATGATTTTAGTTTTAGTATGAAAATACTGTCTGTAGTCTTAGAACAACCAGGTGGTAAAATTTACTTTGTTTTAAATTTTGATTTGTTTTTGAGGTGAAATAACTTGAATAATTTAAAAACATTATTGAAATAAAAAACCAAAAGCCACGAACATGCACAGATAACTTGTAGATGAATGAAAATGAAGATAAATATGTCTTAAACTCTATTCTGTGCCTTAAAAATTCAGAAATAGGAGAAATCATGGTTTCTTAAACTTCTACCTGTGTCTAAAGCTTCCTAATCAGAAGTAGTAGAAAGAGGACTCCTTTTAGTTAGATGTTTGGAAAAACAAACAAACAAACCTATGTGTTATAAAGATCTAGTTCTTTATATATATATATACACATATATATGTGTGTATATATATAAAAATAATAAAAGTGAAAGTTTTAGTTATTCAGTTGTGTCCGACTTTTTGTACAACCAGGGACTGTCCATGGGGTTCTCCAGGCAGAAATATTGGAGTGGGTAGCCATTCCCTTCTCCAGAGGATCTTCCCAACGCAGGGGTCTAAGCTGGGTCTCCTGCATTGCAGGCAGATTCTTTACTGCCTGAGCCATGAGGGAAGACCATATTTTATATACATATAGTAGAATTTTTTGTTATGTCATATATAAGATTGAAATTTGTGCCGCATGAAAACCAGACTTGGTATAAGGTGGATTTTTGATTTGATAATTTTTTTTTAACATTAAGAAAGTTTTAATTCTTGTTTGCCACTTTAGGTGTTGTTTTTGGTGTGGGGGTTCTGTTGTATTTATTTTATCCCTGGGAAGACTTTTATTTACTTATTTTTTTCAATTGTAGGAGCTGATCTCTTATAGCTCTTCTATGTTAAGAAGAAGGAAAATTGGGATTGAGATAAGAAAGGAAGGCTTTAGTTTTGTGAAGGACTTTCTAAGAATGTTATGAATGAAAATATGGGGTTGTAATAGAAGTGCCAGTACAACCCTAATTATAGTGTTCAGTGCTGTGGACTCTGTAATTTCTGTGTCTGAATGCTGTGGGGGAAAAGAAGCTGGTATGAAACATTGCAGCTTGCTGGTGGTTGCAAGTTCTTTCTTCCCCTGTTGGCTTTAAGCCATCCCAGTGTGTTAGCTGGCATTAAAGATAATGAAGAACACAGACTGCAGCTTCTAGTTTTTTATTTTGGTCTGGTTCACAAGGTCGTCTCTAGATTCCCTTTTTATTCATAAAATGCAACAGTTCTCTGGTTTTTGTTTTGTTAATTAGATGCTGCTAATTTTCTTTTGTTTTGGATTGATTCATTTTTGCCTTGATTTTCTTTTTGAAACTTGGGGTATCATATCTTTAGAAACTGTACTGAGTCTATATATCTAAACTTAGTTTTCTGTAGTTAGATTATAGTTGAGTTTTACTAATCTGAATAACAGTTACTGTCTGTTAATTGTAGTGTGTTAGATTATTTACATATTATGTAATTTTCTGTTTGTTTAGGTTTGTCTTTTTATTTATTTATAATTTGTCCCATCTAATTTTTCTTCCTTTTCTCCTGCCTCTTTTGAATTGAGTATACATTTTAGCATTCCATTTTATCTTCATTATTGTTGTATTCGCTATGTTCTTCATTTTCTTACTTAGTGGTTGTTCAAGGGTTGACAAATATGCACGCTTAACTTCTTCTTTTTTTTTTTTCGAATTTTTTTTTAAATTTTATTTTATTTTTAAACTTTACAATATTGTATTAGTTTTGCCAAATATCGAAATGAATCCGCCACCGGTATACCTGTGTTCCCCATCCTGAACCCTCCTCCCTCCTCCCTCCCCTACGCTTCTCATTGTCTGCTTTCGAATACTAATATGGATAATGGACGTATTTTTTTTTTTTAGTATTCTTTACAATAGTATGATTCTCTTTATTCCCTGTCATCATTTATGCTAGTCTTGTTATAACTCTTATGTATATGTTGCAGACCCCAGGACTACATCGTCATCATCGTCTTTATCATCATCATAGTTACGATTGCTTTGAGCAGTTAATTAATTTTTAAGAAATTAAAAACCGGAAAGTGTCTGTTGATTTTACTCACATAGTTACTTCTGACACTCTTCATTCCTTTATGTAGATCAAAGTTTTTAATCTACCATTGTTTTAGTTCAGCTTAAAGAACTTTTAAAAATATTTTTTGTAGTGCATTTCATCTTGCTACAAATTCTTTGAGCCTTTGTTTGAAGAAGTCTTCTACTTTCTCTGCTTAAGAATTCTTATTTCTGGATTTAACCTTTGGGATCTTATCTGTCTCATCTGCCTGTGGTTGGGCTTGTCTAGTAGCAGCTGTGTCTGTTTTTTTTTCGGAAGAGGATAATAGCAGGAGTTGGAATGAGAGAAAGGTGGTCAACAGAAGATGAAAAGATGTTAGTAGAAGACATATAAACAGCTTCAAGTAATTGCTTCTTTTTATGAACTCTTTAAACACTTTGTTAACAAACTCTAATGTTATTTGTTGAAAAATTTTGAGCTTTATTTTTGTCATTTGTTAAATGGAAATAATATAGGAGGTTTGTGATGATTATGAACAATAGATATAAAGCACTTGCATTGTTTATACCAGTAAATAATTAGTTACTCATTGTATTATTTTGCAGTTTAAAGATTATTTGATTTTAAAAATACTCCTTCATAAATAATATTCTGAAGATAAGGACTCTTTTTTTTTCCCCACTGTTAACAACTTTTGCCTCTGGCTTTGCACTGTGTATCCTGAATATAGGAGGTGCTTTTTTTTTTTTTTTATCTTTTACCACCTTCATTCTACTTTATTATTTTCAGGCTCTAGACCTAATAGTCTTTTCCTGTCTCAAGTTACTCAGCATCCACTCATTCATTAACTCAACGTAATATGGCTTCTTCCCTCACCACTATAAATGAATTATTCTTTCAGAGTTCTGTGGTCATCTATTTGGAGTTGTAGTAAATCTTAAGTTTTGGTTTTCTAGTTTGTATGTGTGTGCTCTCAGTTGTGTCTGACTCTTTGAAACCCCATGGACTGTAGCCCACCAGGCTTCTCTGTCCGTGGAATTTTCCAAGCAAGAATACTGGAGTGGGTTGCCATTTCTTCCTCCGGGGTATCTTCCCAGGGTTTGAACCATGTCTCTTGTGTCTCTTTGATTGGCAGGCAGATTCTTTATCACTGTACCACCTGGGAAGCCCAAAGACTTTCTGGTTTGAGATGATTGTTAATACTGTAGTATTCAGATTTGCTATCTTATTGGTGAAGAATTAAGTTTTGCAACATTGTCCAGAAATGGAATAATTTTAGGGCGTGAATTTCATTTCCTGTTGATGGTTATTTTGTGTTGGTGGTTATTTTGTACATTTGCCTACACAGAGGTCCTGATCTGCACTCCCTAGTTGTTGAACTTTTCCTGAAGGTTAGACTCACACCTGCAACGTTATTGCACTGTTTAGCTCAGGCATGCTTTACTGTTTGCCTCAGCTGGGCTGACTGTATATCTCCTCAAGTTAGATCTCATTCTCAAGTTTAGTTATCTTTTTAGTAGAACCATTATTTATCTCTGATTTGTACTTGTTTTACAGGAATATAGAAAGTATCATTGCTAACTGTAAGTAAAATGTTTCTAATATTTACAGTGTAAATGCAATGCCAAGAAAAAAGGGGAAAAATGTTATTTAGGATCCTATCATAGGCTAGCAAGGTTATACTCAAAATCCTTCAAGCTAGGGTTCAGCAGTATGTGAACCAAGAACTTACAGATGTACAAGCTGAGTTTCAAAGAAGCAGAGGGACTGGAGATCAAATTGCCCACATTCATTGGATCATGTAGAAAGCAAAGGAGTTCCAGAAAAACATCTGTTTCTGATTCATTGATTACTTGAAAGCCTTTGACTGTGTGGATCACAAAATACTGTGGAAAATTCTCAATGAGATGGGAGTACCGGACCATCTTACCTGTCTTTTGAGAAACCTGTATGCAGGTCAAGAAGCAACAGTTAGAATTGGACATGAAACAATGGACTGGTTCAAAATTGGAAAGGAGTATGAGTGGCCACAGGACTGGAAAAGGTCAGTTTTCATTCCAGTCCCAAAGAAAGGCAATGCCAAAGAATGCTCAAACTACCGCACAATTGCACTCATCTCACACGCTAGTAAAGTCATGCTCAAAATTCTCCAAGCCTGGCTTCAGCAATACGTGAACTGTGAACTTTCAGATGTTCAAGCTGATTTTAGAAAAGGCAGAGGAGCCAGAGATCAAATTGCCAACATCCGCTGGATCATGGAAAAAGCA
>NW_011495050.1:22876717-22889445 GCF_000754665.1 Bison bison bison | reverse complement strand
GATGATACCACCGTTATAGCAGAAAGTGAAGAGGAACTAAAAAACCTCTTGATGAAAGTGAAAGAAGAGAGTGAAAAAGTTGGCTTAAAGCTCAACATTCAGAAAACAAAGATCATGGCATCTATCTCATGGGAAATAGATGGGGAAACAGTGGAAACAGTGTCAGATTTTATTTTTGGGGGGCTCCAAAATCACTGCAGATGGTGACTGCAGCCATGAAATTAAAAGACACTTACTCCTTGGAAGAAAAGTTATGACCAACCTAGATAGCATATTGAAAAGCAGAGACACTACTTTGCCAACAAAGGTCTGTTGAGTCAAGGCTATGGTTTTTCCAGTGGTCATGTATGGATGTGAGAGTTGGACTGTGAAGAAAGCTGAGCGCCGAAGAATTGATGCTTTTGAACTGTGGTGTTGGAGAAGACTGTTGAGAGTCCCTTGGACTGCAAGGAGATCCAACCAGTCCATTCTAAAGGAGATCAGCCCTGGGTGTTCTTTGGAAGGAATGATGCTAAAGCTGAAACTCCAGTACTTTGGCCACCTCATGTGAAGAGGTGGACTCATTGGAAAAGACTCTGATGCTGGGAGGGGTTGGGGGCAGGAGGAAAAGGGGATGACAGAGGATGAGGTGGCTGGATGGCATCACCAACTCGATGGACGTGAGTTTGAGTGAACTCTGGGAGTTGGTGATGGACAGGGAGTCCTGGTGTGCTGCAATTCATGGGGTCGCAAAGAGTCGGACACGACTGACTGAACTGAACTGAACTGATGACATAAAATGTCATCCTGCTTATTTAACTCTTATGCAGAGAACATCATGCAAAATGCTGGGCTGGATGAATCCCAAGCTGGAATCAAGATTGCTGAGAGAAACATCAACAACCTCAGACATGCAGACAATATCATTCTAATGGCAGAAAGTGAAGAGGAACTAAAGAACCTCTTGATAGGGTGAAAGAGGAGAGTGAAAAAGCTGACTTGAAACTCAGCATTCAAAAAACCAAGATGATGGCATCTGGTCCCATTACTTCCTGGCAAACAGAAGGGGAAGAAATAGAAGCAGTGACAGATTGTATTTTCTTGGTCTCCAAAATCACTGCTAGTGGAGACTACAACTGTGATATTAAAAGACACTTACTCCTTGGAATTGAAACTGTGGCACACCTAGACAGCATATTAAAAAGCAGAGACACCACTTTGCCAACAAAGGTCCATATAGTCAAAGCTGTAGTTTTTCCAGTAGTCATGTATGGTTGTTAGAGCACCTAAAAATTGATGCTTTTGCATTGTGGTGCTGCAGAAGACTCTTGGGAGTCTCTTGGAGTATAAGGAGATCTAACAAGTCAATCCTAAAGGAAATCAAACCTGAATATTCATTGAAGGGCTTATGCTGAAGTTCCAGTACTTTGGCCACCTGATGGTAAAAGCCAACTCATGCTTCAGAAACACTGAAGGCAAAAGAAAAAGGTGGCAGAGGATGAGATGATTGAATGGCATCATCTACTCAATGGGCATGAGTTTGAACAAACTCCAGGAGGTAGTGAAGGACAGGAGAGCCTGGAGTGCTGCAGTTGATGGGGTCGCAGAGTCAGACACAACTGACCGACTAACAACAACAGTCTGATTAGCTGGATTTTCCTGTCCATCAAAGCAAAGTCAATAAGAGACTGGATATATGTTTAAGAAGCAAAATATTGTGATTCTTATTTTTCTAACCTGTTAAAGATTATATTATCTGAAAAACAAGATTATTTTATACATTAATTTTAAGTTCTTAATAGATAATATGTTGTTATCCTATAACAATTAAAGTATTAAGATCTGGTCTTAACCATTGTTGAAGGTATCTGTAAGTATGAATACTTAGAGAATACTCTTATGGGATTTCAAATACAAAATAAACAATTGTCTCTTTAAACAGAGATATAGTAAACATTATGGCTCTTGAGGTTTTTTCCTTTTTTTTTTTTTAAGCAGCAGCACTCTCATACTATAGTTCTACCAGAATCCCCTTCATAGCAAAAATGAAATGAAGCATTATCATATGAGTACTTAGCTAATATAAAATTTTAAAATTCTTATTATAGAGTATAATTTAAATCTCTTAACCTTTACTGCAATTATATAAAATCTTAATTGTCTTCATTAGTATTATTGAGATGTATTTATGATACTAGAGAAATTTCTGTGTTTTACTGAAAATTTGTCTCAAAATGTATTCTTCTTATGTACTCAATGCTCCCTGGGTTGGAAGATGTATCCAGTTTTGTTTCCCCACTCTTCTATCTGTTTTTCTCCAAGTAAGTTTTACATTTTACTTTCTTTATCATGTTAGCCAAATTTTAACTTCTTCTTTTGTATATGTTTAGAATGTGCTTTTTTGCTGTATTATTTTCTTCAGAAACGTCTTATATTTCTTTTCCTTTGGGTCTATAGAATTTTCTTCAGGCTATCTTCTTACTGAAAATTGCTTTTCTTTTTCTTAGTCAATATTTGTTGTTTTGTTAGAAATTAGTTATAAAAGGGATAATGGTAGAAATGTCTTATCTTCTTAGCAGTACTATAGCCAGGCAAAAAGTTTGTACTTTTCCCCCAGGATATTTTAAAGAGTCCCTCATTAGTTAGACATATTGTATTAGTTAGATATATTGTAGTCTGTCTTTTTTTTTTTTGTCTTATATAATGAAAATATTGGATTCCAAACAATTTCAGATTGAATTATTGTTTATCCTGTATTTTTTATTAAGGCAAGTGTTTTAAAGCAAGAGTAATTAAAGTTTATGGCTCATGGGCCTACTGCCTGTTTTTATAAATAAGGATTTTTTGAAACACAGTTAAGTATTGTCTATGGCTGCTTTCTTTTCTTTGTTTTTTAAATTGAAATATAACTGACATACAGCATTATGTTAGTGTCAGGTGTACTATGTGGTGATTTGACAGTCGTTTATATTACAAAGTGACCATCACTATAAATTTGGTAATGATCTGTCTCCATATAAAGTTATTACCTAACTATTGGCCATAGTCTTTATGCTGTATGTTACATTCCCAAGGCTTATTTATTTTATGACTAGGGGGTTGGTACCTGATAATCCCCTTCACTTATTTTGGCCAACCCCTTACCTTCCTCCTCTTTGGCAACCAATGATTTGTTCTCAGTATCTACGAGTCTTGTTTGTTTTTTTGTTTTGTTTTGTTTTTAGATTCCACATGTAAGTGAGATCATATGGTATTTGTTTTTCTTTATCTGACGTATTTCAGTTAGCATTATACTGTCTGGATTCACCCATGTTATTGCAGATGACAAGATTTAATTTTTTATGGCTAATATTCCACTGTGTGTGTGTGTCCCACATCCTCTGTATCCATTCATCTATCAGTAGACACTTAGGTTGCTTCCGAATCTTGGCTGTTATTAATAGCGGTATAGTGAATATTGGGGTGCATATATCTTTTCAAGTTAGTGCTTTTGTTTCCTTTAGGCAAATACCCTCTATTGAAATTTCTAGATTATATGATAGTTTTGTTTTTCATTTTTTGAGCAACCTCCATACTGTTTTCCATTGTGACTGGACCAATTTACAATCCCATTGACAATGCATGCTGTTGCTGCTGCTAAGTCACTTTAGTCGTGTCCAACTCTGTGCGACCCCATAGACGGCAGCCTACCAGGCTCCCCCGTCCCTGGGATTCTCCAGGCAAGAACACTGGAGTGGGTTGCCATTTCCTCCTCCAATGCATGAAAGTGAAAAGTGAAAGTGAAGTTGCTCAGTCATGTCCGACTCCCAGCGACCCCATGGACTGGAGTCTACCAGGCTCCTCCAGCCATGGGATTTTCCAGGCAAGAGTACTGGAGTGGGGTGCCATTGCTCTCTCCACGACAATGCATGAGGACTCCCTTTTTACCCCATCCTCACCAACACTTGTTATTTGTTGTCTTTTTGATGATAGTCATTTTGACAGGTGTGAGATGCTGTCTCACTGTAGGTTTGATTTGTATTTCCCTGATGATTTGTGATGTTGAGCATCTTTTCATGTATTTCTTGGCCATTTGTATGTCTTCTTTGGAAAAAAAATATGCCCAGGTCCTTTACCTAATTTTTAATCTGATTATTTGTTTTTTCAATATTGAGTTTTGTGAATTCTTTATATATTTTGGAAATTAACCCTTTCTTTATTACATGTATCTTTTGCAAGCATTTTCTCCCATGCAGTAGGTTGACTTTTCATTTTGTTGATGGTTTCCTTTGTTATGTAAAAGCTTTTTGGTTTGATGTCATCCCATTTGTTTTTTTGCTTTCGTTTCTCTTTCCTGAGGAGACAAATTGAAAAAAAATATTGCCAAAACCTCTGTCAAAGAGTGTGTTGCCTATGAGTTCTAGGAATTTTATGGTTTCAGATCGTACATTTAAGTCTTTAACTCATTCTGAGTTTATTTTTATATCTGGTGTGAGAAAGCAGTCCTGTTTGATTCTTTTGCATGAAGCTGTCCAGTTTTCCCAATACTGTTTATTAAAGAGGATGTTTTTCCTGATTTTATTCTTGCCTCCTATGTCATGGATTAGTTGACCATATAAGAAGCATTGGTTTATTTTGTGTTCTCTGTTCGATTGATGTGTGTGTCTGTCTTTGGTCCAGCACCATACAGTTTTGATGACTGAAGCTTTGCAGTATAGCTTGCAACCAGCGAGTGTGGTAACTCCAGCTTTGTTCTGTCTCAAGGCCTTTTTGGCTATTTGGTTTTTTGTGTGTTTTTTTTTGTGTTTCCATACTAATTTTAGAGTTAGTTGTTCTAGTTTTGTGAGAAATGCAGTTGGTATTTTGATAGGGATTGCACTGAAAGATAGCACACACACAAAAATTTTGTCCCAGTATCACTGAATAACATGGTTGCAAAATCCCCAACAAATATCAGGCAGCCAAATTCAACAATACATTGCATACACCATGACCAAGTGGGATTTATCTCAGGGGTGCAAGGATGGTTTGATATCCAGAAGTTCATCAGTGTGACACATCATATTAACAAATTGGAGAATAAAGATCATATGACCATATCAATAAAAGCAGAAAAAAGCTTTTGATGAAATTCAACATTTGTTATTGATAAAAGCACTCAACAAAGTGGTTATGGAAAGTGCATACTTCAATATAATAGAGGCCATATGTGGCATACCCACAGGCAACACCAGTGGTGAAAACCCATACCCAGTGGTGAAAAGTTGAAAGCTTTTCCTTTAAGATCAAGAGAAGACAAAGATTCAGTCTAGTATTGGAAGTTCTGGTTACAGCAATCAGACAAAAAGAAAAGGAATCCAAACTGGAAAGGAAGAAATAAACCTGTCACTGTTTGCAGATGGCATGATATTATAGATAAAGAATTAAAGATGCCACCAGAGAATTACTAGAACTAATAAATAAATTCAGTAATGTTGCTGGTTACAAAATTGATATACAAAAACCTGATTTGCTTCTATAGACTAATGATGAACTTTCATAGACATAAAGAAAACCCATTTACAGTCACAGCAAAAGGAATAAAATACCTAGGAGTAAATCTAACCAGGGATCTCTCTACTTGAAATTGTAAAAGCTCATTGTAGTCATTTTGCAAAATTATGGCGGATATACCATCTTCCCAGGTGGTACAGTGGTATAGAGTCTGCCTGCCAGTGCAGGAAAAACAGACACAGCTTTGATCCCTGAATCAGGAAGATGCCCTGGAGTGGGAAATGGCAACCCACTCCACTATTCTTGCCTGGAAAATTCCATGGACAAAGGAGCCAGGGAGGCTACAGTCCATAGGATGTCAAACAGTTGGATACTACTGAGTGACTGCACACAGAAGGAGTCTTAGGAGACTGAGAAAATAGTAGCTATGTTTACTCATTGACTGAATTAGAAAGGACTGTTTTTTTTTTTTTTTTGAGGAATAGAGGTTAGGGGAAATAAGTCTGTTGCAGAATCCATGAGTTTTTAAAATGTTATTAGAATGACTGACATTTTAAAAGATAATTTTTGTTTATTTTCGGCTATGCTAGATCTTGTTGCTGCACGAGCTTTTCTCTAGTTGTGGCAAGTGCGGGGGCTATGCTCTAGCTATGGTATGTGGGCTTCTCATTGCAGTGGCTTCTCCTGCTGCAGAGTGTGAACTCTAGCGTTTGTGGGCTCAGTAGTTGTGGCTCCGGGGCTCTGGAGCATAGACACAAACGTTGTGGTGCAGGGGCTTATTTGCTCCAAGGCACCTGGGATCTTTCAGGACCAGGGACTGAATCCATGTCTCCAGCTTTGGCAGGTGGATTCTTTACCCCTGAGCCACCAGGGAAGCTCCACAAATTTTGTTTTACCATTGAGTTTGAGGTGCTAGCCTTTAAAAGAATTCTCATTGCTAATTTTCTGCATCATTTAATTTCTAAACTATTATAATGACCTATTATTGCTGTTGTTCAGTTGTTCAGTCGTGTCTGACTCTTTGCGACCCCGTGGACTGCAGCATGCCAGGCTTCCCTGTCCATCACCATTTCCTGGAACTTGTTCAAAAACATGTCCATTGAGTCAGTGATGCCATCCAACCGTCTGATCCTGTTGCCCCCTTCTCCTCCCTCCTTCAGTCTTTCCCAGCATCAGGCTCTTTTTTAATGAGTCTGTTCTTCGCATCAGGTGACCAAAGTATTGGAGCTCCAGCTTCAGCATCAGTCCTTCCAGTGCATATTCAGGGTTGATTTCCTTTAGGATTGACTGGTTTGATTTCCTTGCAGTCCAAGGGGCTCTCAACAGTTCAAAAGTATCAATTCTTTGGTGCTCAGCTTTCTTTATAGTCCAACAATCACATTCATACATGACTACTGAAAAACCGTAGCTTTGACTAGATGGATCTTTGTTGGCAAAGTAATGTCTCTGCTTTTTAATATGCTGTCTAGGTTTGTTATAGTTTTTCTGCTTTTCTTCCAAGGAGTAAGTGTCTTTTAATTTTATGGCTGCAGTCACCATATGCAGTACTTTTGGAGCTGAAGAAAATAAGGTCTGTCACTATTTCCATTGTTTCCCCATTTATTTGCCATGTAGTGATGGGACTGGATGCCATGAGCTTTGTTTTTTAAATGTTGAGTTTTAAGCCAACTTTTTGACTCTCCTCTCTCACTTTCATCAAGAGGCTCTTTAGTTCCTTGCTTTCTGCTATAAGGGTGGTGTCATCTGCATATCTGAGGTTATTGATATTTCTCCCGGCAATCTTGATTCCAGTTTGTGCTTATCCAGCCCAGCATTTTGCATGATGTACTCTGCATAGAAGTTAAATAAGCAGGGTGACAGTATACAGCCTTTATGTACTCATTTTCCTATTTGAAACCAGTTCGTTGTTCTATATCCAGTTCTGACTGTTGCTTCTTGACCTGCAAACAGGTTTCTCAGGAGGCAGGTCAGGTGGTCTTCATCTCTTGAAGACTTTTCCATAGTTTGTTGTGATACACAGAGTCAGAGGCTTTGGTGTAATCAATAAAGCAGAAGTAGATGTTTTTCCGGAATTCTCTTGCTTTTTCTATGATTCAACAGATGTTGGCAATTTGATCTCTAGTTCCTCTTTATTGTCTACATACAGCTTGAACATCTGCAAATTCTCAGGTCATGTAGTATTGAAGCCTCGTTTGGAGAATTTTGAGCATTAGGTTGCTAGCATGTGAAATGACTGCAGTTGTGGTGTAGTTTGAACGCTCTTTGGCATTGCCTTTCTTTGGGGTTGGAATGAAAACTGACCTTTTCCAATCCTGTGGCCATTGCTGAGTTTTCCAAATTTTCTGGCATATTTAGTGCAACACTTTCACAGCATCATCTTTTAGGATTTGAAGTAACTCAGTTGAAACTTCATGATCTCCACGAGCTTTGTTTTTAGTGATGCTTCCCAAGGCCATCTAGGGTGACTTCGCATCCCAGAATGGCTGGTTCTAGGTGAGTGACCACAACATCGTGGTTATCTGGGTCATGAAGATCTTTTTTGTATAGTTCTTCTGTGTATTCTTGCCGCCTCTTCTTAATTAATCTTCTGTTTTAGTTAGGTCCTTGGTGTTTCTGTCCTTTATTGTGCCCATCTTTGCTTTAAATTTTCCCTTGGTATCTCTTCTTTTTCTTGAAGAGATTTCTAGTCTTTCCCATTCTGTTGTTTTCCTCTATTTCTTTGCATTGATCACTGAGGAAGGGTTTCTTATATCTCCTTGTTCTTCTTTGGAACTCTGCATTCACATGGGTATATCTTTCCTTTTCTCCTTTGCCTTTTGCTTCTCTTCTTTTCTCAGCTATTTATCATGCCACCTCAGACAACCATTTTGCCTTTTTGCATTTCTTTTTCTTGGGGATGGTTTTGATTACTGCTTCCTGCATAATGTTACAAACATCTATCCATAGGTCTTCAGGCACTCTATCAGATCTAATCCCTTTAATCTATTTGTCACTTCACCATATAATTTTAAGGCTTTTAATTTAGGTGATACTTGAATGGCCAAGTGGTTTTCCCTACTTTCTTGAAGTCTTAATTTTGCAATAAGCAGTTCATGATCTAAGCCACAGTCAACTCCCTGTCTGACTAATAATAGCCTATTAATTTTTATTAATTGTTAGTATGTCTTCTTTTGTGCTTTGTCACGTTACCTGAAGATTCTTATTCCTGAATAAAGTACTTCATCTTGTTAGTCTCCTACTCATAAGTTTCATTGGCTCCTCAGTATGTAGAATAAAGCTTATATTTCTTGAACTGATACTCATTACCCATTGCTGCTGCTGCTGTTGCTAAGTCGCTTTAGTTGTGTCCGACTCTGTGCAACCCCATAGATGGCAGCCCACCAGGCTCCTCCATCCACCGAATTCTCTAGGCAAGAGTACTGGAGTGGGTTGCCATTTCCTTCTCCAGGAACCCATTGAGAACGCCATAAACAGAAAGTTTTTTCCTGTGTGTCTTTTTTCCTCTCTCTCTGCCATTCTTTTTCTTCCTCTTTGTTTTCCTGTCTTTTATCAGTAGCAATGGAAGGGGCTTTCTATAAGACGTATCTGGGCGTTCATCCTAGCTGTTTTCCTTCATGTCTTTTGAGCTTAGAACCTCTTAAGCCCCAATTTCCTCATCCTTAAAATAATGGAGGTCTGGCACGTATAAATGCTCAGTAAATTTTACTGTTATTTTTGTGTTTGTGTGTGTGAGACCTATGTAATTAATGCTGATTAACTTGAATTGCTCTTAACCTTTTTATGCATATAAGTAAGGCTACCAGGATAAGTACCATCCATTTGTACTACCTGTTTTCTCTCAAAATGCCTAACAGATAGTTAAAAAAAAAAATCAAGTAGTTCTTGTTGAGGGAAGTTACACATGTAAGAAGACAAAGTGCAGTTTCATTAATTGGCTCATTCACCCAATCCCTACTGAATTTTGGTAAATATTAGATGGTGGAGTGTGGCTTAGGCTGGGATGCCTCTGTATGTACTTTTGTTCTCTCCTTCCTTAATTTCTGCCTATTTCACATTCCAAATCTAAGGATGAGTCTAAACACTTCAATTCAGTGATTTTTAAAAAGAGGGGAGAAGTTGCCTATATGATATATACCAACTGATTCAAAGGAAAAATAATGTCATAGGCAGTAATAAAGGACAGATTTTTTCTAACATTATGCTGTTAACCAGTAGAGTTTGATTGTTCTCTGGAAGGGGCAGTATCCTGGATTACATGGCTGAGAAAGTGAAAAGAAGGCCAGAGGAGCGATGGTTAGTTATCGCGTCATGTGGGGAACATGGCTCTCAGGTAGAAGAGTGGCTCCACCACACAGGTGTTTACAGTTAGGACAGTGATCTCTTTCTCTGTTAAAATGTAGCCTAATATGTCTTAGCGTATGTTCAGTTTTGGCCTGTTAGGTTAGCTGTCCCTCCTTTTGGGAGGTTCCAGTAAAAGAATGCAGGGGAGCATCAGCTCTCTCTTCTTCTTTCCCAGCCTGTCACACCCTTGATTGCAGAGAAGATGGAAGCAGCCTCTTGTTGTGGGCTTAAGCTGATGTGTGAAGAGGCTGGAGGTATACACACCTCCTTTACTGAGGTGGCTTGGCTTTTTTTTTTTTTTTTTAAATGACTAAAGTTAAGTTTATTAATATTCCTATCAGAGTAGAAGGGATCCAGAGATGCCCAATTTTACCCCAGAAGGTAATATATATGTATATTTTTCCTGGCTAGCTCATGTTCTACAAGTGTCCCTCTGCACTGCTGACTTGCCTTGGCTCTCTGACTCTCCAAAGTACCGGCTTACCTTTAGAGATTTTTTTTTTTGCGACTGTTGTCTTTGTACTTGCTTCTGGAGGGGTTAGAGGTGAACTTACCTAACGGGCTTTGCAGCATTTCGTTTCCAAGGCCCTCACACTCTCTTCGGGAGCGACCAGAGCTGCCAGATGAGCCTTAGTCCTCTGCCTCCCAAGTTTGGTGCTGCAGGGCTGAAGAATGCAAGACACGACACTTCTTGGTTGTGTCTTTTGGTCTCTCCTTCTTCAACTCTTTCTTACTTTTAACCTTTTTCTAAAACAAGGACTTAGAATGATTCAGTCACCTGTTTTAAGTTTTGTCCTCAAGCTTACTTTACTGTTGTGAATCCGGGAGTTGATGGCTTTCCAGTTTTAATTGACTAGCCCTTCGAGGGCTAAGGTGAAAAGTATGCAACATGATCCCATGATCTGTCAGTGTGAAAGTAACGGATCTATTTAAATACAGGGTTTTGCCACATTTTCCCTCTGTTAGGAACTTTTGTAAGGAAATGACATTCTTGCTTGTTTCATGAGGAGCAAAGGGCAGTATTTTCAGAAATAGCTATGTGGTCCCCAAGAGACAACATTCTTTTGCCATGAAATATACTTAACTTGACATTTTGGAAAAATTGTAACCTAAATAAGAAAGATATAACTGTAATGTGTTTGGGGTTAAAAATTATCTCAAAACATTTTAGCTAGTATTTTTGAGAACAGAGTTTCTTTTATTAGAAGTTAGAGACTTTCAATGAATTAAAATGTGTAATAGTCATATTGGTTAAAAGCAGATGATGAATTCAAACTAATGATTCCAGTGTTAATAGTAAATATTATAATTGTTTTACTTTATTTTTAAGTTAGTTGGGGCGTGGTTTGAATGGAAGCTCACTTATAATTGATGCAATTAAAATGTAATTGAAAAGAAAACAAGTTGAAATTATCAAAAGAATTATTTTCTAATTATAATATATATGCACCCATGATTTCCTAAGCATAATTAAGAAAGAAGTGTTTACATATTTGGTAATGTTTGTTTCATTCCTATGGGTACCAAGATTAATGCCCTTTTTTAAGGCACACTGAAATTTTAAGTTATTAAAATTTTTGTTTAAATAAATAAAGTTAGTTTGTTTTTCTTTTAAATGATAAAAACGTGAAGATTGTAGGGAAGCTTTATTCACTTTTTAAAAGACTGTTTGAAAACTTATACTTAATCTATGCAGTTTACCCTTTTTTGATGCTAATAACTTTTTAAAAATAAAATAACTTGTTCTTTCTTCTTGCTTTAAGGTATTTGTCATCTAGTGTATGCCAGATTTATTGGACTGCAGTAGTTTTAGTGCATTTTGGCTGGAATGTTTATTATGACATCACTGTAATCTATATACAGTATGTGATTTCAGATGGTTTCAGTGTTAAATATTTTCATAATTATGCTAGTTTTGGCAGTTCACTTGGAACTTTTTCACATCTCTTTAATGAATATGTTTTACTTCTGGGCTTTTGAGACAACCATATGTTTCAAAAATTAATAGTGTGCTTTTAATGTTAACATTGTGCAGAAGTGTATGACTACAGACATTTTTAAGGATCTAAGTTGAACTAAAAGTAATTACAGTGAGGTTTTATTCACAGTAGTAGTCTTTTAGTATTTAGAGACTATAACAGTCCCCAAAATAACAGAAGATGTCATTATAAAGATTGAATAGTGAAGTTGTTTCGTGGAATGAAATGCTGTGAAGTTTGTTTTGCATTAACTTAAAATGAATACAAGTTTGTGCGCAAATTTTCATTTTTTATTATAGCAAATCTTTCAATTTTTTGCTTGTAACAAAGTTTCAGACAGAAATTTTTTCTTTTACTAATGTATGACTAGCATCTGAAGTCATGCCATATTGTAAAAGATTCATTTTTATTATTATATAATCCTGTTAGTGGTTGTAGTGAAGAACATTTTTGTATCCTGAAGGAGGGCCTATCACTGTTCTTATTGCCTGTAGTATCGTATTAGAATGGTAAATTTAGTAGTAACCTTCTTTTAGTTCTTGAAATTTTCTCTTCAAATATATAAGAGAAAAACTAAATTCATGACCATTCTTTTAAGCATTATGAAATAGTTTTATTGTTGATTAATGAGTTAATGATGCACAGTATACCATCAGTTTCCCTTTGTGTTGGAGAGGTATTTGATCTCTGTTTCCTCATAGGCATCTCTCAAGCAGAATGTGCTAGTTTAACCTCCCCAAAGGAATAAGGTGATGTCAGATGCTTTTATTTCATATTACTACCCCATCTATTTCCTCCTTGTAATACCTGTTTTTTTGAAAGAGCAATCTATGCTTATTTTTTCCATCTTAACTTGTTATTCACCCTTTGATCTACTCTTTTACTTTTCTCACTCCTGTTCCTCTACTGGATTACCAAACCTCCCTTTTTTTTTTTTTTTTTTTTTTTTTGGCACCC
>NW_011495050.1:22854036-22876617 GCF_000754665.1 Bison bison bison | reverse complement strand
ACCCTCCTCCTAATTACCAAATCTTGAGTATCAAATAGAATGAAGGTTGACAACATCTCTATCGTTCTTTACATGACTGCATTTTTATTGAACTAGACCCCGCCTTTAGCTTTTGGTATTGTTCTCCCATCTTAAATGTTGTCTATTGTGGCTTTTTTTTTTCTTTTGACTGATCATTATTCTTTGTATGTGCTATTTATAGTTTCCCCCCATTTAACCTCTGATTTTAACCTAAAACATTCACTCAGTTTTAATGACCTGATCTCTCTGGTTCCTCCAAATAGAATGACTCTTTGTGTTCCTATTACTTGAAAGTAAACAAAAAAGTACTCTTGTAGACTGGTTTTATGTATTTCAAATAGATTCTGGAATCTTTGAGGACAGTTGCTTTTGTAAATCTAGCGATTAACACATAAAAACATTTTATAAATGTTCGTTGAATCAAGTCAGGTAAAGAGTACTCATTTGTATTGTGTAAATTTCAAAAATATGTATATTTTGAAGTTTTTATGTTATCCATATTAGAAACTAGTTAGACCTCTTATCTAATCTGAATAATAACAATTCAGTGAACATTGTTAAATGGGTGCCAAGAATTCTAAAGATGATTAAGATTAATCCTTAAAGGTGGGCTGGCTGATTCATATTGATGTTGGTAAAAACCAATGCAATACTGTAAAGGAATTATCCTTCAGTTAAAAAAGCTTAAAAAAATAGACTTCAAAAAAACAAACAAAAAATAAATTATTACCAAGAAAAAAAGATGGGTTTCCCCTGTGGCTCAGTGGAAAAGAATCTGCCTGCAATGCAAGAGACTGGATTCTATCCCTGGGTCCAGAAGATCTGGAGAAGAGCAACCTGCTCAGGTGTTCTTGCCTGGGAAATCCACAGTGGAGCCCTAAGAGTTGGATACAATTTAGAAACTAAAACAAACAAAATTACTAATTAAAAAAAAATGTGATTAAGAAGACAGCTTGGATTCCCAACTCACAAAATAGTGAGGGTTTTAATATATAAACAAATATGTGAAAATTAAAACCCTTACCATTTATTTCAGATTTTCAAATGGAAAATGTTTAAAAGCTTCAATTGAATTGTCTTCTTTTGCTAAAGCCATATTTGACATTATCAAGTGGTTTGTTTTGATATCAACTAAAGAAATAGTTTCTGATTTTAAACTACTACTTGTTTTAAAAATGCTGTTTAAGAGTACAAAGTACAAAAATTTTGGTTACATAGGTTTTTATAGCTAAAAAAATAAAGTTGGAAGAGTCTAACATCAATTTTAGTAACCTACATACATTCAAGAAAACTTTTTAAAATTTTTGAATGGTGATTGATACTTTGCTTTTCTTTCTTCCAAATAAAAATAGGATGACCATGAAAGCTGTGGTTCTAATTCTACCAACCGTAGTACTACTGAGAACACAAAAACATCAGCAAAACCCCGAAGAATTCAACAGGCCACTCCCACAGATCCTGATTTGCCACCAGGTAACTTCTAAGGGGATTGATAAAACCAAAATTTTGATTGTTATTGATTATTGTTGTAGCCCTTTGTAGAATATATATTTTCCCTATTTTTTAGTGTCATAAAGTATTTAAAGTATATGTACATTTGCTGCATAACGTCAGAACAGATTGAAAGACATTTGTGAGAGCTTTGGAATCATTCAAGGTTTGGTACTCGTTTGCTTGAGATTATTCCTTAAGTTTCTTTATTACATCCTCTCCAAGCAATGATTTGCCTCTGAGTAATAAATACTTATCGGAGAAGGCAATGGCACCCCACTCCAGTACTCTTGCCTGGAAAATCCCATGGCTGGAGGAGCCTGGAAGGCTGCAGTCCATGGGGTCGCTGAGGGTCGGACACGACTGAGTGACTTCACTTTCACTTTTCACTTTCATGCATTGGAGAAGGAAATGGCAACCCACTCCAGTGTTCTTGTCTGGAGAATCCCAGGGACGGGGGAGCCTGGTGGGCTGCCATCTTTGGGGTCACACAGAGTCGGACATAACTGAAATGACTTAGCAATAGCAATAGCAATAAATACGTATAGTCTCTTCATTCCTCTTGCTTCCTGATAAACAAAGGAATGACACTAAGTTGTTCTCAGTTTCTGAAAACTGTAAAATTCACTAACAGAATCACAGAGTTTTGTAACTGGGAGACCATCTCTCTTTTCAGTTCCTAAAATTTTTATTTGCCTGGAAGAGTAGTGGCTTTCAAATAACAGTTTCTTGATAAATATTTAATGAAGGGAAAAAAACCCCCAAAACAAAAAAGTGATTGTTACATGATGGCTCTGTGGCCAAGGTGCATTGCTGCCTTTTTACAGTTAGCAGTTATCAGTCACTTCTCTTTCATTTATCAGTTACTTTTTTTTTTTTGAGGTATAGCTGACATTGGTATACACTTGTTTTCTGCCCCAAAGCTTTGTAAGCTTTCTGCTGGATTCAAACTAGTTATTTTTTGACTGTCTTCTGGCACCATCTACTTTACTTGTAAGAGGTTGGCATTAGTTGCATCATTTCATAGCCCTCCTGTCTCAAATTTAGGTTCTAAATTACATTTGAATTGAGCGTATTTAACTAGTGTTATTGTGATGTTATTACTGATGCTTTGTGTTCTTAGGAACTTTACCTAATAGGTCTCACTATTCCCTCTGGCTTTAGAATAAATAATTAATTGCTATGGCTGGAGAAAGTGCTAAAAGAAGTTATTTTACTTCTGAATGTTTCTAATTCTTCTTAGAGTAGTGTGATGTTTATAGCACTTGATAAATTTTTTACTTAATTATTAACTCCTTGGGAGAAATCCCTGGTGAATTTAATTAAACTGTAAATTAAATTAAGCTATAGCTTATTCTTATTTGTTAAATGAGCAACCCCTATGTCCCTCCAAATTTCTGACTACATATCCCTGTAAAACTTCTGAAGCCAACTCATTGTATAGAACTCTCTCCATCAGTATTCTGGCAAAGAATCAGTTTTAGGTTTAACTGTTGAGTCTCATGACATTTTTTTTCTTTTAGGAAAGAACTTGTTTAAGAAAAATTTAAAGCTTTTGTCAGTTGTTGATTTCACTGATAATCTTCTGTGGGCTAACTTACATGTACTTGAAACAGGTCCCATACTTTTAATGATTCTTTAGAGTCTGTGTTGGAATTTACACTGATACTTAGGATGAGAACTGATCTATTTTTAGAAGTATAAAACATAAAAACAGACGTAGCATAAAATGTCCTATTTTTAGTGTCAGAAAACAGAGCTGTTTTCTACTGAACTACTTGGGGTAGCTTTTGGGTTAATGTGCTTTTCTGCCTTAGCTAATAGGAGGACTCAGTCGTTTTTCATGCTGACATAAATCACAGTTAAAGGAGTTGCTTTAGGAAGTAACTGAACTTGTTGGGCTGTTACTGGGAGGCAGAGCAGCTAAACTTAATATTGCCAAAGGAAAGAAAAGGGATAATTTGAGAATCCGGTTGGATAATGGTAAATCATTTTATTTAAAGATTAACTCATATGGTTATTTGTGGACTCATTTCTGTAATAATATCCTGTCTGGAAATTATATTAAAGTTCTTTCATGGTAGAAATGAATTCCTGTTCTCAAAATTTCTTGGGCAAAGTTATTCTTCCAGCATCTGTGGTTATAATTTTGGAATTCAAACATTTATGTAGATTCAGAGTTGCTTTTTTGAGAAAAGTTTTGGTGTTGCCAATAATTGTTTTGTATCGTGAAGGATGGGCACCTCTCCAATAGGAAAGGAATAGCAAGTTGATATCTCATGTTTTTTGCAATTTCTGATCTTGTTATCTGGAACAGTCTTTTTGAGATTATGCATCCTGACCAGTGAGTGTATTGTGAAAGCAGTTTAGTGGGCCATGGAAAGCATTTAAAAAATATATAGCATAGACTAGAAAACCTCAGTGTGTGTGGCATGTAGTAAAGGTTAATCATATTTCAAGAGACTTACACATATGTGTGCTTATTCTGGGTTATGATGTAATACTTCTTGCTGGGAGAGAGGTCAAAAGAGTTTGAATCTGCCTGATTTGAACCATTCACATTTACTTTCAGTTAATATATAGACCAGAAACTTCAATAACTGCTAATAATAACAGGTTGAGTTGTGGGCCTAAGATACTCAGGAAGATATATTGACAGTTCCTATTTAGAGGGAAAGTTTAAGGATGTTTCATTTCTTTCTTTCTTCATTCATGCTTTCCTCAGTAGTCTCTGCACTTTATCTAGCTTAGAAATGGGATCACTTCTAATTGATTCTGTAGTCCTGTGATTTCTAAAGTGTACAGCCTTTGGCTTTGTTGAAGGTCATTGTAAGAAGCCAGCCTTTGATGCACTGCCTCTACATTTTCTCGAAAATGGCTTTAAGGGTATTGTCCTTTAATTTATTCAGGGCTTCTTAATTAACTGATATGTTTTTTCTGATTAAATATTTTTTCATTAAATATTTTTTCTACTTATTTGGTCAAGAAACTCAGATAATTTGTGTTCCAGTGCATAGTTCCTTTTTCTTTTGTCATATAATTGTCTCTTCTTTTCTCCTTACCTTTTTACTCAGAATATATATGTGTATGTATGTATACATGTGCAGGTATTTAGGGTATAGAGAAATTAAAAATCATACCCACTGGGTCTGAAGTGACCTAGATGTCTTTGATATTCATCATCTGTCATGGAGGTTAGCAAATATTTTCTATGAAGACCCAGTTATTACATATTTTAAGCTTTGCATGCCATATATTTTCTGTTATAGCTATTCCACTTTTCTGATGTACTGGTGAAATCAGTCATAAACTGTAAATAAACTAATGTTTGTGACTGTGTTCCAATAAAACTTAATAAAAACATGGCACGGCCTCATTTGGTCAGCCCCTGATCTAATACAATGTCTGGTTCTTAATAGCCATTTATGTATTCATTGCATTGCACAAAAACTCAACTGCACAAAATCAGAGTTTTCAGACTCTGATAATCAGGGTCATAGTGTCCTTGAAATGTAGAAGGAGAAGCTACTTCAGACGTTTCTGGTTTAGCTAGCTATCTTTTTTGGAATGTGGACCTTTGAAAATCTTTTGAAATAGTTATAGACCCATGTATGCACATTTAATTGGAGGAGGAAATGGCAACCCACTCCAGTATTCTTGCCTGGAGAATCCCAGGGACGCTGGGGCCTGCTGGGCTGCCATCTATGGGGTCGCACAGAGTCGGACACGACTGAAGCGACTTAGCAGCAGCAGCACGTACATTTAAAATTTGCATGTCACTTTAGGATATTCACATACTCACTGAAGTCTTTCAATAGGCCCCAGCTAAGCCTCTGATCTCGGAGAAGGCAATGACACCCCACTCCAGTACTCTTGCCTGGAAAATCCCACGGACGGAGGAGCGTGATAGGCGGCAGTCCATGGGGTCGCACAGAGTCGAACACGACTGAGCGACTTCACTTTCACTTTTCACTTTCATGCATTGGAGAAGGAAATGGCAACCCACTCCAGTGTTCTTGCCTGGAGAATCCCAGGGACGGGGAAGCCTGATGGGCTGCTGTCTATGGGGTCGCACAGAGTTGGACGTGACTGAGTTGACTTACCAGCAAGCCTCTGATCTAGCTTTTGTTTTATGGATGAGAAAATGGCAACTTAGATATTTTGATGTAGATGACAAATACCTTATTATAATTTGTAATACTTGTGGTATATGGCTTCCTAGGTGGCTCAGTGGTAAAGAATCTGCCTGCTAATACAGGAGAAGTGGGTTTGATTCCCGAATCAGGAAGATCCTTTAGAGGAGGAAATGGCAACTCACTCTAGTATTCTTGCCTGGAAGATCCCATGGACAGAGGAGACTGGCGGGTTGCAGTCCATGGGGTCGCAGAGTCGGACATGACATGCACACACCTGTGGTATACGGGAGGTGTACCTTGTTAAATTAGCAGTCATTTAATCAAGGTTTTGTCTTCTGCAGAAAATACTGAATATGAAATGGAAGCTGTGTTGTGTGTCTGTGTTTGCTTGCTTAATGCTTGTCACCTTAGGCTGGTTAGGGCTTGGTTTTCTGAAGAATAATCTCTTGTAGGGAGTTTAATAATAGCTGGAAAATATATCAAATAATTTAAGAATATTTGTAATGTATTAACTGTTCAAGAACTTGAACCAAAAATGGAAATGTATTATTCTAGAAGATAGCACAATCATTTCTTAACTACTTGCAGAAGCTCAGCAGTTTAAACTCTCATCACTGTGCCTTTCTGGAACATTTAAGGAATACCTTGTTGTAAATGAAAAAGAAATGCATAGCTTATTTTACATTTTCTATTTTTATGCTTATATTATTGTAACTTTTTTTATTAACATTTTCAGGGAAAACTTAAGTGACTAATTGTGTAAGTTAAGTTAATGTTAACTGGAGGACACATTAACATAAATTTCAGGGGATTATCATGACAAAAATGTTATGTTTTCTTTATGTACCAGTTAAAGTCAGTGTATCAGAAGCCCGACTCTTAGCGACCCCATGGACTGCAGCCTACCAGGCTCCTCCGTCCATGGGATTTTCCAGGCAAGAGTACTGGAGTGGGGTGCCATCGCCTTCTCCGATCAGAAGCCCAGACTCCCTTTATCCAGAGGCTCTGCTGTGTGCTACCTGGGTTTTGAATTGTACTGTTTTCAGCTTTTTCAAGAGGATGCTCTGGAGAAGACCTGTCCACTTTTTGCTATCCCCAGGTTGAAAGTGATGTATATTCTTCTCAAATTTCATTGAGGAAAATTATTTTTATTGATGTTATATATGTCTTATAGTCATATCTCAGTAACAGTTCTGTATTCTGAAAGGGGAAGCACAAATATTGATGGGTAGCTAGCCATTTCTGCCATACAGGTGTTCTTTCTCTTTAATATACTGAAAAGGACATTATGATTTTGTCAATAACCTTTACCATATCTAACATTTATGTTTTGTTCATAACAGAAAAAAGTGATAACTGGAGAGCTTTTACTTCATTCTGACTACATTGAATTTCAAAATATTGCTTAGTGGAGGCAGGCTGTTCAGTTCCCTAAATCTGTATGCTGTATGCTGAAGCAATTAGTTGAAGGCTATCTTTGCCCTCAGAATTAATGGCTTTGTATAGGAGATATTGTAGACTACTAACTACAGTGTGAAACCAGAGCAAAGAAGTAAGGAAGTGCAATTAATGCTTTTGGGATATTAAAAGGAAGGACAATTATGTCCAGGTATGTGTGTCCTCTGACACACAAAGGTAAAATGGAGAGGTAAGAAAGATTGAAAGTGAAAGGGTGGGAAATGGCTTAGTGGACAAGTAGTATCCAAAAATAAAATCAGCCAAAATAAAACTTAATGCAAAAACATTGATGGCCAGATGCTGAGTTATATTAAAAGGTACAGTTCTCCAAACAATATATGATGACTTTTTATGTACTTAACAACCTACCTTTGAAATGTGGTAGATCAAGCAGACCTTCTCCCCCAAAAAAATCCCCAAACTGGATCTTTAAATACCAGAATTGACAGGATTATTTTATAGAAACATAAAACTCTGTTCCCAGCAGATAAGACAGTGTACATTTTTTTGATATACACATTTGGTATCTATAGCCACTGAAAAAGACTTGGTTAAAAAGGTCTTGAAAAATTTCAGAGATTCATTATCATAAAGATCATTCTCTCTGGCCACAATACAGTTAAATTAGAATAACTACTGATATGTTTGAATTGATTGCTACAGTTTTATTATTTGTTTTTTCTTTGTAAGCTCTGATTTTCATTTTTCTATTTCCCCTCTCACGCTAGTTGTTTGCTTTTCAGTGTCCTGAAATAAATGCTCCATACTTTCTTTCTAGGTTTTGTGGCTATTTCAGTGAGAAAGAATGGAATATGCTTACTTTTATGTTACTTAGAACTGGAACCTGTTAACATTTTGATGTACAACCTTTGAAGACGTTTTTTTCTGTGTGTGCGTGCTGCATATACACATACACTTATACATTTTCTTTTGTAATTTGCATTTTTTAATGTTAGGAACATGTTTCAAGGACATTAATTTTTTCACATTAAACAAAAAAATTTAGCTGCACCGGGTCTTAGTTGTGACATGCAGGATCTAGTTCCCCAGACCAGGGACTGAACCCTGGTCTCCTGCATTGGGAGCACAGAGTGCTAGCCACTGGATCACCAGGGAAGTTCCCTTTTTCACATTGTTATTTTAATCATTAGCATGTATTTTATTGTGTTCCACAGTTTGTTTAATCAGTCCCCCCCCTTTTTTTTTTATTTTTAAACTTTACATAATTGTATTAGTTTTGCCAAATATCAAAATGAATCCACCACAGGTATACATGTGTTCCCCATCCTGAACCCTTTTGTTAGTTTTTTGGGTTATTTTTCATTTTCAGTTTTGTAAAATTCTCTGACAAACATACTGGCATGTAAATCTTTGCACATACCTCTGTTTAGTCTATAGCATCAAAATTTGTGAATAATTATAAGGTTTTGACATGTATGACCAAATTATTCTCTGTGAAAAATGTCACAGTTTTTTCTTCCAAGCACATTTTTGGTCCAATGCTGTTTTTTACTATTGTATTTCTTTGAATCTTTTATAGATGGAAAATGCTATTTATTTTTTATTACTAAGTGGAATTATCAATTTTTTTACCATGTTATTCTCCTGTCGTTTTGTGATGTAGAAAAGCTAACTTTTACATTTTGTTAGCTGATCGATACTCAGTATTTTTCCGTTACATCTTTTGGATTTTCTATATAAAAAACAGTCATCTTCGTGTACTGATAATTTTGTGTTCTTCTTGTCAGTACTTACACTGATTTCTCTTTTGTACCCTAATTTAGTTGTTTATAACTTCTGTAACTATCTTGAATAATAATACTGATAAGTATCTTCAACTCATTGCTATTTTCCTTAGCTCCTACAGTAGCTGCCCTAAGTTATCTTTTACTTACCAAAGCTGATAGATTTTTAAAAATTATTATTGAACTTCTCTATTGTATTACCAGTAGGAATTCTTATTCGTAACCTTCTAAAAAAGTTTTATTTTGAAATAATTTCAGCCTTCCAAAAAAGGCAAGAACATTACAGAGAACTTACTTTTCCTTTAATTATTTGAGCATAAGTTGCCTATATGATGCTTCAGTAACCCCAGCTAAATTTTACACCAAAAACTTGATCAGGAAGTTTTTAGGTACTGTAACCAAGTCATCAACCATGGAATTTCTGTTTTTGAGCAAGTTGGTTTCCTAGTGACCATGTTAGGGCAAATACTTTCTGTTTGTAAAACTGGTTTGTAAAACAAGCTTTTTTGTTTTTAGTCACTAAGTTGTGTCTGACTCTATTGCGACCCCATGGACGGTAGCCCACCAGGCTCCTCTGTTCATGGAATTTTCCAGGCAAGAATACTGGAGTGGGTAGTAGCCATTCCCTTCTACAGGGGATCTTCCTGACCCAGAGATCAAACCTGGGTCTCCACCATTGCAGGTGGGTTTTTTAACCATCTAAGCAATCAGGGAAGCCCTCTTTTTAAATATTTGGTTATTTTACTGTGGTGAATTGGCTTATTCATCTCAGCTTGTATAATGGGAAACTGAGAGAAGGTATTGAAATGTAGGTGAAAAATCCATCAGTTTTTCTATCAGTTACAGTACATTTAGTATTATGTTTCTGTCATTATTTTGCATTGTATGTTTTCTGAGAGTCACTGCCCCTCCCTCCTTTTTCTTCCTCCCCCCACAATAAAAACTCATGAACTCTTAAGTGGTTTTTATGAATTCTTTATTCATGACAGGTTTTCAGAAATAGGAAAATCAGTATTAGTCATGCTTCTTGACTTCTCAGAAGCTGTTTATTTTTAACATCTGTATTTAATAGTGATAGCATGAGGGAAATAAACTTTTTAAGGGTGAGCATTTTGATACTTAAAATTTACTTTTGAAGCTTAATTTATGTATCATTTTAGCATCTATCTTCCCTGGTATGATAATATCTGAAACCTTAATCTTACTGATATTTTGTGTGTTAATTTTATGGCATATGATAATTGGCACTTTAAAAGCTGCTAATATGAGAAAAACTTGAATTTAGTCATTGTACATTTCTTTTCTATTTGTATCCATTGGGAGTGAGTGAAGGAATTGGTTTTTGCAAGCATGTTATGGTTGAATAACTTTAACTTGGAGCAGGCTTCAGTGTAGGTGTTAATGTCAGCTGCTAACAGAAGTTGATTCTGTTTTGTCCAGTAAACTTGTGGTTTAAAGAATATAAGCAGATAGTTATTTAAGTAAATAGCTAAATTTTAAATTAGTTTTTATATAGATTTTATAGTGGAAAATACATTTTAATAGTTTTTAATCTTTTTCTTCTTTTTAAATGCTATTTATGAAGGCAATGGCACCCCACTCCAGTACTCTTGCCTGGAAAATCCCATGGACGGAGGAGTCTGGTAGGCTCCAGTCCATGGGGTCGCTAAGAGTTGGGCATGACTGAGCGACTTCACTTTCACTTTTCAGTTTCATGCATTGGAAAAGGAAATGGCAACCCACTCCAATGTTCTTGCCTGGAGAATCCCAGGGACAGAGGAGCCTAGAGGGCTGCAGTCTGTGGGGTCGCACAGAGTCGGACATGACTGAAGCGACTTAGCAGCAGCATGCTTAGTTTTATTTATATTTTCTATTAAATTCCTCAGTAATATATCTGTATATGCTTATTATGTGAAAAACTTCTGATATTATGAATTCCTGTTACGCTTTTATCTATTCTCTTTCTTTCCCTACTTTTCTCTTTTGTCTTCATCTTTGTGTTCTTTCCCTTTCTTTCTTTTAGTACTTTTTGTATTTTCTTCCTCAGTCATATTCTCCCTTTCCCATTTCACTATTATACAATGTTAAGTCGAAGTAGTCAAATTCATTTTATCTTCCTTTCTCGAGCCTTAATTTTTGAGTATTTTAATAGCTATTTAAAAGTAGGAAGAGAAGATGGTAGCTGAAAAAATAACTTTAAAGAAGCTTTTCTTTTTATATATTGTATAATCAGTGTACAGTAACATTGTTTCATTTGAGAAAATGTTTATAAAACGGGCAGAAATCAACGTACTTGTAGATTACATGGCCTTTGAATGAGACCTAGTATTATGTTGTTAAAAAGGTGTGGCTTCTATGATTTCTCTAGTACATGAAACTTCATGATACAGAACTTCTTTGCAGGGGTGTTTGTTGAGAAGGATCTGGTACTTACTAACTCTTTGGCAAGGCTATTTCCCTATCTGAATGTTGGTTTCATCTTTGCAAAAGATGCAAAATGATACTCTCATTGTTCATGTACATTAAGTTCAGTAATATTTTAAGGATAATTATTGATTTAACATTTAATTGGAATATTTTTCCCCTTATTTTATAGGCTATGTACAGAGTCTGATCAGACGAGTTGTAAATAATGTAAATATTGTTATAAATAATCTGATACTAAAATATGTTGAAGATGATATTGTCCTTTCAGTCAACATCACATCCGCAGAATGCTATACAGTAGGTGAATTGTGGGATCGTGCATTCATGGATATTTCTGGTGAGTAAATGTCAAGATTAGTTGACGTTTTTCTTTTTCTTCTGTTGAAACATTTATCTTGGATTCTAAACCTTTTTTGGTCCACCAGCCTCTTTGCTAAGTCTACTGAAAGCTTTATATCTTCATCCTGAAAAAAAGGTACATATATTAAATTTAGCATACAATTATAGGAGATTATTAGACCTTCAGATTAAGAAATCTGACTTGTTTTCTAATACTCTTAATTTTTATTCTTATCTCATGCTTGTTTCAAATGTTAATGTCATATTTTACAGTACGGTGGGTTGAAGGAATAAAAATTGAATAATAATTAAAATTTTGAATGTTTTTGAAAGAGGAAAAGGAATGTGTTGCTTTTACATAGTTCAGTAATGGCAAAACTGTGTATCTGATGTATGTTTTAGATTTGTATACTGCAGAGCATATTTGGGGTGTTTGGAAAATCACAAAGCCTCCTTTATTATGTGCTGCATTTTCCTTCTGCTTATATTAAAATAACTATTTAATAATAATATATTTTTAATAACTACCAAATACTTTTTATTATTTTATATATTTTCAACATGGAAGGTAGGCATGTTGAGAAGCCTTGAAAATACAGCTGTGAAAAAAGTGCTGCTGTTTTGCTAGAAGACATAATAGTTAAATAAGTCACAACACTTTGATACATGTTCTGATAGTGTAGGGAGTGGGTATTTTTGGAAAATACAGTAAGGAGACTATTGTGAACGCCTTGTATCTGTGATTTGCTATTGTACATAATTGCTAAAGGCGCTGGCACTAAAGTTAGACTACCTGAGTTTGAATCTTGACTCTCCCAACTTCATAGAGATGTGTGATCTTGTGTGAGTTACTTTGTGGTTTCTTATTTTCCTCAAATACATACCATAGCATAAAAGTATTTGTTACATAGTAAGTGCTCAGAAAGTGAGCTGCTGTTATTATTATTTTAATTCATTTTCTCAGATTCTCATTACAGTTCCATAAAGTGATACCCTTTCTCATTTGTTAGTAGTATATTCATTTATTTAAGTCCTAGTAACAAGACAGCAAAGTGAAATTGAGTCTCAGGGTTTCCTAACTTGCCTTGTTAAGGCGTAAAATAGGAACTAGAAGAACTGAAATGCAGTGTGTTCTTTAGGGTTTGGCCTTCACATTTTAAAAATGAAAAATAATCCTGATATTACAGCTCTGTTGTAAGGCATAAATAAGAGCATATGCAAAAACCCAAGCTTGTTTCTGAGATATTGTCAATGCCTCTAAAAGGGGAAGCAGTATCTACTTCAGAAGTTAAAGGATTAAAACAGAGTAGTTAAGAAAGAATGAAGTCTTCATGTATGGTAAAACATGAATGAATCTTGAAAACATTATCCATGCGTGTAAGCATTTCTTTAGGACATACATAGTACTTAGGAGTGGGTTTGTTAGGAGGATATGCAAATATTCACATTTTGAAAATAATGCAGAGTCTTTTTCTACAGTGCTTGTTAGGTCAGCATAATTATTACCCTCATTTTATAGATTGGATTGTAGCACATTATCTAAAAATACCAGAAGTAGAATTCATTTTGTATGTTTTTAAGATAGTTCTTATTAGTGTTTAGGAAAGTATTTTTCAAAACTTAATCCTTTTCACTTTCACAGAAATGTTTTCTAGAATATCCTTGAAATATGATTACTTTAGCATAAAGTGATTTTTATAGTGTAATGGAGGAGAACATGTGCTCTGGAGTAAGGTTTTCAGAGTTTGAATTATAGCTCTGCTCTTTATAAACTGTCTGACAAGATAAATTATTTACCCTTATTGTGCCTTCATTCCACAGCTTTTAAACAGAGCCATATAAATATTATAAGAAAGAATGACTGCAGAAGATTTAGTGTAGTGTCTAATAGCAAATACTCAGTGAATTATAATTATTATAAAGAGAGGGAAGAAAGCAACTAGAGGGTTTCTTTCATTTCTTCTTATGATAATTTCTTTCCTATTTTGATAATTTCTTTAATTTGTGTATATGTACATAATAGTAACTAAATCATTTATATACTGTATAACATGAAATAATGTGGTAAGTTTGTATTTTTTTCAGCTAAAAAATTTAAAATTTATTTCCTTAATAAAACCTTACTATTTTCATACATGTACATATTCTTTATACATGTTAAAAACTTAAATCCAAAAGAAGAAAACAAAATTAAATGCTGAATTAATTAGAGGTTGCCAGGATGTACTCAGAAATAGAATGGACTAAAATATAGTTTATTGTTTTGAAGATTGCCATGGCCATAGTGTATGGATAGTTGCTAACTTAAAATCACTGACTAGGTAGATTTGAGCGTGATATTTACCAAGGAATTATTGTTAGTTAGGAATAAATTTTCTAAAGGTTTTGTTCTCTAGTTTGATACTCTACCAGCAATTGTTTCCATTTTTATTCCCTTGAAAACAGACTTTATAATGTTACTGGTAATTTGGTAATTTCCTCATTAGTCATTATTTAAAAACATGTTGGCCACTAGAATTTTCTATGATGATGGAAATGTTTTACTTTTTACTGTCCAGTGCCCTAGCCACTAACTGTATGTGGCTTTTGAGTACATGCAATGTGACTAATGCAGCCAAGGACCTGAAATTTTATTTCCATATAATTTTAATTCATAGGTAAATTTAAATAATACTGTATTCATGGTGGCTACCATATTGAAGAATGCAAGCTTTGAGAACAGCAGTATTTCAGTGGAGAAATAAATGTTAAATAAGCGACTATTACTCAAATGTTTTTATAATGTGATTTTCCAAGAATTTTATTGTTGTTTAGTATTCCATTGCAGATAGTGAAATGTAGATAAATTTTTATAAACTTTGTCTTAAATTTGTAGTTGGGAGTCAAGCAAATTGGGGACAAGCTGCTTCATTTCTTTGGCTTCTGTTTGATTCTTCATACATTAAATGGGGATTATTGTGCCTATTTCATAATATTGTTGGAAGCTTTCAGTGATGCATTAAATGTGAAGTTCTATTCATAGGTGCTGACAGTCCTAGTTAAATGCTTTATTAATCTTATTTCTTCTATTATTTTTATTAGTTATACTAATAAAGAATTGCCTTTTTTTTTCTTCTAAGTTTACTTTTTACTTAAAATGTTTTTCTCTTTTTTCTTTTAGCAACTGATCTGGTGTTGAGAAAGGTTATCAATTTTTCTGACTGTACAGTTTGTCTTGATAAACGAAATGCCAGTGGTAAAATAGAATTCTACCAGGATCCTTTATTGTACAAGTGTTCCTTCAGAACTCGTCTGCATTTTACTTATGATAACCTAAATTCTAAGATGCCATCTGTTATAAAAGTAGGTGTTTCTTTTTCTAATAGTCAAGTTGCATGTTTCTACTTTGTTTATTGATTGTTATACATACTAATCATTGTTAAAAAGCAATGAGGAAATTAACCTCAAATATATAATGTAAAAATGTTTTGTTCATATTATAACTTTTATGTTATTTGTTATGTATTATAACTTTTTTCCATTTAGTGTTCTAATAAAGATATTTTGGGGACAGCTTTTTTTCCCTGTGACTTAGATTCCATTTTAGTTTTTCCTGCTGATTGTTAGTGTTTTTCTCTTCAATTAGATAGAGGAGATCATATCAAAAAGTTTATTTATACCGATGGTGGACTGAATATTAGTCTTTATTTCAATCCTTATAAATTTTTCATCTGATAATAGTTTCTGACCCTTGTTTTCCTTAGATAACTTTATAAGACTTAATTTGCTTATCTATTAGTTTATTGGTTTAGGGAATTTTAGCTGTCTATGGTTTCAAAATGTGATTAAAACCTTAAGAATATGTGAATGTTTCAGTAATATCTTTTGATCCACATGAAAATTTGTTCTCCAGGTATTGGCAAATATTTTTAGTGTTTATCATTATTCTCTAAGGGTAAATTTTGTGTTGTTTTATTGCATAAAAATTTTCTCAAAAAAAAAATTTTTTTCTCTATCTCTTACCTATTTATCTGTCTTTGAAAAAGAATTTACACAGTGACTTGTGATTTTGTTAACTAAGTTTTCACATGGAATAAATTTTTATTATTGAATTATAAGCTTTTGTATTGTAATGAAAAAGCCAGTCCTAAGCCTGAACACTGGTATTGACCACTGTGCTTGTTTTGGCGTGGCTATAGAAATTATTTATTATTTTTACATAGTGCTTTTAAAACATAAGACATGTCATTTTGTGTAGCTTTGAATTTATACATGAATTCCACCCACTTTTCTTTGGTAGTGCTCACTCTTGAGTATCTTTTTTTCCTTACACTTTGTACAGGACACATTGTTTTCTTTAAATTCTGTTACTCTTTCCTTCTGTTTTATTTTTTTTTTAAATTTTATTTTATTTTTAAACTTTACATAATTGTATTAGTTTTGCCAAATATCAAAATGAATCCATCACAGGTATAGCTTCTTAGACAAATATAAGCACGGAATAGTGTTGATTCAATAGTAATTGTGTCCCTATCCCAGGACAATGGACTTAAACATTCCTTCTTTGACCTTGACTCTACCAGTGAAGTTGGGGAATGTTAAGAGTAAATTCAAGATATATTTTGAAAGCAAGTAATGAATATGGGGAAGCCTTACCATATAAAAATTTCTTTATTGATCTTTAATACAGATTTAATTGTACATTTTAGGATGTGGGTAAATTAGAGGAGAGTAGTACCACTTATGCTTAACTGAAATTAAATTTTCAGTTTTTTATTAATAGTACTGTGATATAAGATTTGGTGTTTTGACTTAGAACCATCATTTTTGTGCTCTTAGTCCTAGGAAATAAGTATTTAAATGGACATGGTTAAGCTCATTGATCATCTCAAAGACAGGGAATTTCCAAAAATGTTTGAGACACTCTAATTATTTGTCAAAGGTTCTCATATATGTTTCATTAGGTGACTTTTGAATTTATTTGTATTTGGGTAGACTTTTTGTAATTTTCTATCTTTTGTGAGTAATAAATGTTTTAGAGATTATATCATCTACGAGATACAGAGCATACAGATGTGTTATTTAACATTTCCCCTTGTTAGTGAAAATTTACTTTTTCTTAACAGTTTTTCAGAGGAATGGAAGTCTACACATAAATCTTTGACCACATCTCTGATTGATTCCTTAGGAATGATTTCTGTAATTGCAAATATCTTATTAATGGGTTTAAACTTTTAAGGCCTGTCATCTGAACTATAAAATTGCTTCCAGAAATGTTTAACCAGTGTATATGCTCATGAACATTAAGGGGAATGCCTGTGTTATACTCTACTATCCTTAAATATGATCATACTTACATAAAAGCCAACTTGTTTAGCAAAAATAATGCAATTTAATATTAATTTGATTATTAGCAAACTTAGATATTTGAAAATATGTTCAGTGGCCATTAATTTTTTTGAAAAATTCATTCAGGGTCTTTGTCAATTTTCCTATTGTTGGTTAGCTTTATTGATTTTAAAGATATTTATATGTATAATGTATAAAATATCTTTTATATTTTAAAGGTATATATGTTTATGTGTATAAGATTTTAAGTGCATACATATGTGCATACAGGATTGAGGTTGATTTTGCTAAGACAGCTATCACTGGTGCTATTGGTGCCATATGGTATTTAAAAGAATGTGGCAGATAAATGTCAGATTTAAGAAGAGCTTCACAGGCCTGCATTGCACACCTGCATAAGCCTTCCTCAGTTTTCTTACCTCATTGTAGTTTATTTGGTGTATGATTTTTGTCAGTTTTTAAAACCTGTACTCATAATTGAGTATGGTATTTTATACTTTCCCGTATAATTTGCTTCCCTTGAAGTACAGTTTTTTTGTGCCTTTGTCCCTAAAGATACGCTGATTGCCATTACTTTTTCAAGTTTCATAGACACTCAAATACCAGTTAGTTAAAATAAACCTTCCAAAAGACTTACTTTATGGCTTAATTGGTTTTATTCCATGTTTATGTAGCAACAGGAAATTATTGTATTGAGCTTGTCTTTATATTTTATTGATGTATTGTTCTATAAGGAGAACTTCGATTGTTGACTTTGTGTCCTATTGATAGTAATTAGTCTTACTTACAATTAATTCATGTTGTAAATTTTATACCATGTTTAATTCTTTTAAAGTTTGTTTCAGAAATTTTCCTGGTCATATTTTCCCTTTGTTTTCTGTACCTGACAATTATTTTACCAGGTGCATACTTCCATAGTTATAGTGTTAGTAGTTTACTCACTTAACATATGTTTTTAGGATATGTATGCATTCTTTTTGGTTAATAAGCTGGAAAGGGTGGATTAACGACTTATAAAATGACATTATGAAACTTTTATTCTTATTTGTGACAGAGATCTTTATGGTTTTTGTTGGAGTACTATTATACTCTTAATATTATAGGATGGGTACTTTGTTAACAAAAAATTTTTGGAAAAGTAATTTTGAAATCCATTGTGACTGTATCTTGTCATGATCATTTCTATTTCCACTTAGATAGTTGGGATTAACATTGCTTCTATCTAAAGTTAGTGATCATCATAGGAAAATTTGTTTAAATTTCTAAGATTTTAGAGCTGTCATTTTGGCTTAAGTATTAGAAACATTGAGACATTACTGTTTTTCCTATGGTACTCCATTTTAAGGCTTAACATTTCTGTACTTATGTTTAAATAGTATTCTCTTTGAGTATACTTTTGTTGATGCTTTTGTTTTCTTCAAAATACAGATTCATACCTTAGTAGAGAGTTTGAAACTTTCTATCACTGATCAGCAGTTGCCTATGTTTATCCGTATAATGCAACTTGGAATTGCTCTTTACTATGGAGAAATAGGAAATTTTAAAGATGGAGAAACAGAAGATTCTACTTGTCACAATAAAGATATGTTGGGAAATGTTACAGGTAAATACAACAAAGTTTTTATAACTATTGTTCTTACAAATGTTTTCACCATTGTGAAACTTGAAAAGCTACAACATTAGATTATATTTTATAGTATTCTAACATGATGGGATGATTTGCTTAACACTGATTTTTTTCTTTTCTACATTTTGCATATTATTCTTTTTTTTCCTACATGCTAAAAATAACTTGACTATTTCTAGTAGGTATAAGTGTTCAGAATATACATTATACAAAAGGATAGTCCAGCCTCAAGATTTCCTAGTAAGTTATAGTACAGTTGACCCTTGAACACATGGGTTTGAACTGTGTAAGATCCACTTACACACAAATTTTTTTCAGTAAAACTGCATGATCCATGGTTGGTTGAATCCTCAGATACAGAACTATAAATATGATAGGGAGTTGACTATAAAGTTATACCTGGATTTTCATCTTGTACTCCTAACCACCTTGTTATTGAAGGACCAGCTATATTGATAATTTTTCTATAAAGTCTCACTGAGTTATTTTAACTAAGTTATTTATACTTAATTATCATATGTAATTATAATTAACTGTGTGTGCTGTGCTTAGTTGCTCAGTCGTGTCCGATTCTTTGTGACCCCATGGACTGCAGCCCTTTATGCTCCTCTGTCCATGGGGATTCTCCTGGCAACAATACTGGAGTGGGTTGCCATGTCCTCCCAGGGTTCTTCCTAACCCAGGATCGAACCCAGGTCTCCTGCAATGCAGGTAGATTCTTTACTGACTGAACTACCAGGATAGTCTATAATAAACTATAATTACACCTAATTAACTGTATGTTTTAGAGGATACCTAGTTAATTAATTGGAGCATTACTCATTGAAGTATATACTTCATTGAAAGATACTTAGTGGGTTAATTTCACTTATTCAGTTCATTATACTTTTACTAAAGCCTATTTGTATGTAAGACATTATTGCTGGGAATGTAGGAGAATGCAGAGATAAAGAAATGTGGGAAAGTACAGAGACAGATTTAAAATCTTAAAATCTTAATGTACATTGGAGTGGACAGACATGTAAACAGTTAGTTAAGCACTTAAACAGTTTAGTGGATGGCAGATATTTGACTTATTAATATTAGAGGTATTAACGATTGGAAGTAGAAAAATGGTGAAAGGAGTGGTAGGCTTTGACTTGTGTTGGTCTGAGTCTCAGGAAAAATTTGGAGAAGGTGATGATTGACTTTCATAGTTAGAGCCTTTAGCTAAAGGGCAGTTAAAACTTGGGAACAAATAACCCCATTAAAAAGTGGGCAAAAGGTCTTTATAGAGCTGTTTCCAGAAAGAATATCGAGGTGGCCAACAAGCATGTGAAAATATGCTTAGTATCATTAGTCATGAAGGGTAATACAAGTCAAAACCACAATGAGTGCTTTATAGCTACTAACCAGTGTAGTTAAAATTAAAAACGACTCATAATAAGTGTTGTCAAGGATGTGGGAAAATTGGAACCTTTAAGCATAGATGGTGGGAATGGTACACAATCTGGTTTGTCAAAAAGTTGTACATAGAGTTACTATATTATCCAGCAGTTCTGTTCCTAGGGTTATATGACAGAACTGGTAGAACAAAAACTAGTTGAACAAAACCTAGCATACAGAAGCTGGTCAGTTCATTTTTTCCACCATGCTATTATGGTAAATTTCAAATATTAATATATGGAAAGTTGAAAGTATTATACAATCAACAGCCACTATGTGGTTGAGTAGATGTGTAGGATCTACTCATCATCTGGATTCTACAGTGAATATTTGTCACATTTGCTTATCATGTATCTGTTCATCTAACATCACTTTCTCTCCATCAATTCAACCAGTTTTTGCTGCATTTCACGGTTAAGTTATGGACACCAATGTACTTCACCACTAGATTTCAACAGTATATCCCTATCTAAAGTTTATGTTTATTGACAGTTCTTTTTCTTTTTCTTTTTAAAGGTTAAATTCATAAGGTAAAATGCATAAATGTTAATTTAAGTATGCTATTTAAGAAGTTTTGAGAAATGTGTATGCCTGTGTGATATGGGACACTCATCAAAATATGTGTCATTAATATCTCAAAAAATTATCTCATGCCACTATTCAGTCACTTCCCTTCCTCCAACTCTCTGCCCACTCCCCCTTCCACTTAAGAAAACCCTGTTCTGAATCTCTAAAAAAGAAAGAAGCCATGCATTAGTTTTTGCTGATTCTGGAATTTCATGTAAATAGAAAACATACAGTATAAATTCTCCTGTGAAAGGATTCTTTCCTCAAGCATAATATTGTTTTTTTACTTTTCATTTTTAAAAACTTTTTAAGACTTAATTTTTTGAGCAATTTTAGATTTGCAACAAAATTGAAGGGTAGGTACAGAGATTTCCCATATATCCCCATTCTCATACATGCATAACCTCCCCCATTATCAGCATCCCTCTACTTATCACAACTGATGAACCTACATCATTATCACCCAGAGTCAGTAGTTTAAAGTTCACTCTTGCTGATGTATATTCTGTGGGTTTGCACAAATGTATCCATCATTATGGTATCATTCATAGTATTTTCACTGCTCTGAAAGCATTGTATTTGGGGGTTCATCTGTATTGTTATATATATCAGTGTTTGTTTCCTTTTTATTGCTAACTACATTGAATGACTATGCCATATGAATGTAACATAGTTTATTTAGACATTACCCTGTTGATGAATGCTTGAGTTATTTCCATTTTGGTTATCATAAGTGAAGATGACCTGAACATTCTTCTGAAAGTCTCTTGAAGACATGTAGCTATTCTTTTTCTTGGTTTAATACCTAACAGAAGAATTATTACATACTTTTTTAAAAAATAAATTACCAGGCTTTTCCGCCAAAGTAATTGTGCCATTTTACATTCGCATCCCTGGTGGCTCAGAGGGTAAAGTGTCTGCCTGCAGTGCGGGAGACCCGGGTTTGATCCCTGAGTCAGGAAGATCCCTGGAGAAGGAAATGGCAACCCACTCCAGTACTCTTGCCTGGAAAGTCCCATGGATGGCGGAGCCTGGTAGGCTACAGTCCATGGGGTCGTAAAGAGTCGGACACAACTGAGCGACTTCACTTCACTTTGACTTCACTTCACATTCCCATCAGCAATGTATGCTAATTGCTTCACATCCTGGGCAACATTTGCTGTTGTCAGTCCTTTTTCACTTTTTGCCATTCTGATGTATATGTTGTGGTTGCTCATTGTGGATTTACTTTGCACTTCCCTGAGGAACATTTCATGCAAAGATGAGCTCGATAAAGGACAGAAATGGTATGGACCTAACAGAAGCAGAAGATATTAAGAAGAGCTGGCAAGAATACACAGAAGAACTGTACAAAAAAGATCTTCACAACCCAGATAATCACGATGGTGTGATCACTGACCTAGAGCCAGACATCCTGGAATGTGACATCAAGTGGGCCTTAGAAAGCATCACTACAAACAAAGCTAGTGGAGGTGATGGAATTCCAGTTGAGCTATTCCAAATCCTGAAAGATGATGCTGTGAAATATGCCAGCAAATATGGAAAACTCAGCAGTGGCCACAGGACTGGAAAAGGTCAGTTTTCATTCCAATCCCAAAGAAAGGCAATGCCAAAGAATGCTCAAACTACTGCACAGTTGCACTCATCTCACACACTAGTAACGTAATGCTCAAAATTCTCCAAGCCAGGCTTCAGCAATATGTGAACCCTGAACTTCCTGATGTTCAAGCTGGTTTTAGAACAGGCAGAGGAACCAGAGATCAAATTGCCAACATCCGCTGGATCATGGAAAAAGCAAGAGAGTTCCAGAAAAACATCTATTTCTGCTTTATTGACTATGCCAAAGCCTTTGACTGTGTGGATCACAATAAACTGAGGAAAATTCTGAAAGAGATGGGAATACCAGACCACCTGATCTGCCTCTTGAGAAATCTGTATGCAGGTCAGGAAGCAACAGTTAGAACTGGACATGGAACAACAGACTGGTTCCAAATAGGAAAAGGAGTTCGTCAAGGCT
>NW_011495050.1:22842971-22853919 GCF_000754665.1 Bison bison bison | reverse complement strand
ATGACACCACCCTTCTGGCAGAAAGTGAAGAGGAAGTAAAAAGCCTCTTGATGAAAGTGAAAGTGGAGAGTGAAAAAGTTGGCTTAAAGCTCAACATTCAGAAAACGAAGACCATGGCATCTGGTCCCATCACTTCATGGGAAATAGATGGGGAAACAGTGGAAACAGTGTCAGACTTTATTTTTCTGGGCTCCAAAATCACTACAGATGGTGACTGCAGCCATGAAATTAAAAGACGCTTACTCCTTGGAAGGGAAGTTATGACCCACCTAGATAGCATATTCAAAAGCAGAGACATTACTTTGCCAACAAAGGTTCGTCTAGTCAAGGCTATGGTTTTTCCTGTGGTCATGTATGGATGTGAGAGTTGGACTGTGAAGAAGGCTGAGTGCCGAAGAATGGATGCTTTTGAACTGTGGTGTTGGAGAAGACTGTTGAGAGTCCCTTGGACTGCGAGGAGATCCAACCAGTCCATTCTGAAGGAGATCAGCCCTGGGATTTCTTTGGAAGGAATGATGCTAAAGCTGAAAGTCCAGTACTTTGGCCACCTCGTGCTAAGAGTTGACTGGTTGGAAAAGACTCTGATGCTGGGAGGGATTCGGGCCAAGAGGAGAAGGGGACGACAGAGGATGAGATGGCTGGATGGCATCACTCACTTGATGGACGTGAGTCTGAGTGAACTCTGGGAGTTGGTGATGGACAGGGAGGCCTGGCGTGCTGTGATTCATGGGGTCGCAAAGAGTCGGACACGACTGAACGACTGATCAGATCTGATCTGATCAATTATTTTGAACTTTTTTTCTGTGATTTTTGACAATTAATATATCTGACTTTGTGCCATTTGTTAAATATTTGCCTGTTTTTAAAACTTTTTTGAGTTTCCTTACTGATTGGTGACTTTTTTCCTTAATCTTTTTTATTCAAGTATAGTTGATTTACAGTGTTACGTTAGTTTCTGCTGTCCAGCGAAGTGAGTTGGCTATGTATAAGGATGGTTCTTTATATATTTTGAATTCAAGAATGACAATACATGTCAAATACCCCTAGGGAATATATTTTTGCTGGTCTCTGACTTGCTTAATTCATTTTTGAATAGGTGTTTCTTGAGCAGTTTTAAATTTTGATTGAATGCAGTTTTCAAAACTTTATGTCTATTCCTTTATGTGTTCTAAGAAGATGATTAGGTTTGCTCTTTTTTTTTTTGTAAAGAAAAAGGTTGCTTGCTTCCAAACACATCTGAATTGTTTTTTTTTCCCCAGCTGTCTAAAGCAGAAATTCTTAACCTTCTATTGTGCATGTTATGGATTCTTTTGACAAACTGGTAAAGCCAATGAACCTTTTCTTGGAAAGTTTTAAGTACCTTGATTTTAATGTCTTCGTGTCCTTTTTTCATGTTATTTGTGCTTGGAGTACTTTAAGGTTTTTTCGTCTGTGAGTTTATAGTTTTCAGATACAGTTAGAAAAATTGGGGGCATTATTTCAAATATCTTTTTCAGTTCCCCTTTCTCTTCCTTTGGGGATTCGAATAACACATATATTGTGCGGCTTGAAGTTCCACAGAGCTCTCTGATGTTCTGTTCATAATGTTTTTCTTTTCCCTTTCATTTTCTGGTTTCACTTTTGATAGTCTGTATTTCTGTTCAAGATAACTAGTCTTCTGTAGCTAATCTGCTGTTAATCCCATCTACTTTATGTTTCATCTCAGATACTGTATTTTTCATCTCTAGAGGTTCAGTTGGGATTATTAAAAATAATGTGCTTTTTTTGAATATCATTTTATTCAGATAGCTGTCTTAATGTTTTTGTTTACTAATGCTGTGAAATATGTTACTAATGCTATGAAAGACCAGGTCTTTTTCTGTGGACTTTTAGTTTTCCTCATTGTGATATCCTCCTACTTCTTTGCACATCTGATAATTGGATGCTACACATTGTGAATTTTATTTTGTTGGGTGCTGGATATATTGTATTCTAGAAAACATTTTAAGTTATTTGGAAGCAATTTAATTCAGTTGTCTTGCCTTAAAGGTTTTTAGATGGGGTCTAAAACCTTTAGCAGCCATTAGCTTAAGCCCAATTTTATTCCACTACTGAGATAATTACACCTTTGAGTACTGTACCTGGTTTTCTGTGAATTAGAGCTTTTCTCTTTCTTGGTGGTAGGAACACAGACTATTCCCAGTTGTAAGCCTTGGGGAGTATTTTCTTTGCCCCTTTCTGGTGGTTCTTTTAAAGGCCTTAGTTTCCTTATATGAATCTGATGAATACTCAGGTGAAGACTGGAGTGGGGCCCTCTGCGGGCTCAGGAGCTCGCTCTCTCTGAGCAGGTCCTCTTGTTGGGTGATCTGTTTTGCAAATTCTAGGCACCTTAGTGTACCTACACTCAGTACTCTGTTTTCTTATCTGTGAGATTCTGAGCTCTACTTGGATTCCCTCTTTCTTATTGTAGCTTAGAAACCGATTCCAGACAGTAAGCTGGGCCAGTCAAACTCATTTCTGTTGTTTCTCCTCTCTCAGAACTTACTGTCCTTCATTGCTTGAAGTCCAGTGTCTGAAAACTGTTATTTCCTGTATTTTGTCTTTTTGTTGTTTTTCAATATGTGCTTCAGTATTAACATGTTGAACAGTGAAGTAGAGCAGAAAGTCTAATACCTATTATAGTTTCAAAGTACTGACATGTGTAAAGTGTTTTGAGATGGCTTCACGTTATTTGATATATTTATGATTTCTTTAGGTTTTAGAGTTGAAGGTACTTACTAGTGATGTAACTGTGATTTGTTACCTGCATTCATAATTAGAAGAATGCTTCATTTTATTTAAGTACTGAATATGTATTTTTTCATTGAAAGTTATGAAATTCCTGAATTCTGCCAAAGGGTCCCATGTTAAGATGCACCATTTCAAAGGAAAAGAATATTTTAAGAAATTTTCTTCTCCAGGTCCTAATTCATTCTTTTGACAAAGGAGTAAGCAAAGATTTGAAACTTCAAAAGCATCTTTCATAAAAAACCTCTCTTCATTATTAGTTAATGATAAGTGTAAATTATAGTGACTGATTTCTTAGACTTCTCTGAATGATGTTTCTTTTGCTTCAGAAGAGCAAGCAGTGGGACACTCCTTCTGTTGAATGGTTTTGATAAGAGAGGTCCAGAGTTCAGCTCTGTGGACCCAGTCTGGTCTTAGGTTGAGCTGGCCTGACTTTTTGTTTTATTACCAAGATGATATTCAGTGATGATGCCCTATTTGAGATCTTATTAGGGACAGTTAATAATAAGCTTTATTTATTCCTCAGTATAAATTTATATGGTATTTATGGTTAAATAGCAAGATATGAAGATGATATAAAACATTTTCTGAAATTACAAGTTTTCTAATTTATGTTGAAGTAAAATGACTAATGTCTCTTGGTACTATATTTTAGGTACTCTAGTTATTATTTATCAAGTTTTGTCCCAGCTGAAAGAGGTCTATCAGTTCAATTCAGTCGCTCAGTCATGTCTGACTCTCTGCGACCCCATGAATTGCAGCACGCCAGGCCTCCCTGTCCATCACCAGTTCCCGGAGTTCACTCAGACTCACGTCCATCGAGTCGTTGATGCCATCCAGCCCTCTCATCCTCTGTCGTCCCCTTCTCCTCTTGCCCCCAATCCCTCCCAGCATCAGAGTCTTTTCCAACGAGTCAACTCTTTGCATGAGGTGGCCAGAGTATTGGAGTTTCAGCTTTAGCATCATTCCTTCCAAAGAAATCCCAGGGCTGATCTCCTTCAGAATGGACTGGTGTCTATAGCCATGTGTTAAAAGTCTATGATATTCCAAACATCTCGTCATGAGGATTAAAAAAGTTAAGTTTTTCTTGCCAGAAAACCTAGAAGTGAATCTGAATGAGGATGATGTTTAATTGAGTATGTATATATATAGATTTATCAGTGAAGAGTAGATGAGTGAATCTGCTGGTGGCTGCTTATACCATGAATTTGTATAAAAATAATTTCTCCCCGAAATTCCATGATGATCTGCCTCTTTTGTTTGTATTGTTGGAATAATGTTAAAGAACCTTGATGGATTTTATCTTTAAAAAGGTAGAATAAGTTACAGTAGTTGGAATTTAAATCCTTAGTTTGCCCATTTATAACCAAATAAAAGTTCTTTGCTATGATTTTTTCATCTGTAAAATAAGAAAGATGTTATTCACTAATTCAGTTCAGTTGCTCAGTTGTGTCCAACTCTTTATGACCCCCTGGACTGCAGCAAAGCACCAGGTTTCCCTGTCCATCACCAACTCTTGGAGCATGCTCAGACTCATATCCATTGAGTCAGTGATACCATCCAACTTAATGATGTTAGATTCAACAACATTTTGAAAACAGAGAACTAATACAAACTAAGTGATGGAAAAAACTGTTATTCTGTGTTTCACTTAAGCCCATGAGAGACCATCACCTAGAGATTATTTTTAGTAGTATGAGCCTAAAAGGAAGTGTGGTTCATGGCCTAACCTAATACTATAGAACAGATTTAGGTTGCTTTTGTTAAAAGCAATACAGTCATAAACCTCAACAACCATCTCATCCCCTGTTGCCCCCTTCTCCTGCCCTCAATCTTTCCCAGCATCAGAGTCTTTTCCAACGAGTGGGTTCTTTGCACCAGGTGACCAAAGTATTGGACCTTCAGCATCAGTCCTTCCAATGAATATTCAGGACTGATTTCCTTTAGGTTGGACTGGTTTGATCTCTTTGCAGTCCAGTGGACTCTCAAGAGTCTTCTTCAGTACCGCAGTTCAAAAGCATCAATACTTTGACTTTCGGCCTTCTTTATGGTCCAACTCTCACATTCATACATCACTAGTGGAAAAACCATAGCTCTGAATACAGGGACCACTGTCAGCAAAGTAATGTCTCTGCTTTTTAATATGGTGTCTAGGTTGGTCATAGCTTTTCTTCCAAGGAGCAAGCGTCTTTTAATTTCATGGCTGTAGTCACCATCTGCAGTGATTTTGGAGCCCCCCAAAATAAAATCTCTCATTGTTTCCGCTGTTTCCCCTTCTGTTTCCCATGAAGTGATGGGACCAGATGCCATGATCTTCGTTTTTTGAATGTTGTGTTTTAAACCAACTTTTTCACTCTCCTCTTTCACTTTCATCAAGGTCCTCTTTAGTTCCTCTTCGCTTTCTGCCATAATGGTGGTGTCATCTGCATATCTGAGGTTATTGATATTTTTCCTGACAGTTTTGATTCCAGCTTGTGCTTCTTCCAGCCCAGCATTTCACATGATGTATTCTGCATATAAGTTGAATAAGCAGGGTGAAAATACACAGCCTTGACATCCTCCTTTCCCAATTTGGAACCAGTCTGTTGTTCCATGTCCAGTTCTAACTGCAGCTTCTTGACCTGCAAACGGGTTTCTCAGGAGGCAGGTCAGGTGGTCTGGTATTCCCATCTCTTGAAGAATTTTCTACAGTTTGTTGTGATCCACACAAAGCCTTTGGTATAGTCAGTAAAGCAGAAGTGGATGTTTTTCTGGAACTCTTTTTTTTTGATTATCCCAGTGGATATTAGCAGTTTTGTCTCTGGTTCCACTGCCTTTTCTGAATCTAGCTTAAATATCTGGAAGTTCACAGTTCACCTCTGTTGAGCCTGGCTTGGAGAATTTTGAGCATTACTTTGCTGGCATGTGAGATTAGTGCAATTGTGTGGTAGTTTGAACATTCTTTGGCCTTGTCTTTCTTTGGGATTGCAATGAAAACTGATATTTTCTAGTCCTGTGGCCACTGCTGAGTTTTCCAAATTTGTTGACATATTGAATGCAACACTTTCACAGCATCATCTTTTAGGACTTGAAATAGCTCAACTGGAATTTCATCATATCCACTAGCTTTGTTTGTAGTGATGCTTCCTAAGCCCCACTTGACTTCACATTCCAGGATGACTAGCTCTCAGTTCAGTTCAGTTCAGTTCAGTCACTCAGTCGTGTCCAACTCTTTGCGACCCCATGAATCGCAGCACACCAGGCCTCCCTGTCCATCACCATCTCCTGGAGTTCAGTCAAACTCACGTCCATCAAGTCAGTGATGCCATCCAGCCATCTCATCTTCTGTCGTCTCCTTCTCCTCCTGCCCCCAATCCCTCCCAGCATCAGAGTCTTTTCCAATGAGTCAACTCTTCGCTTGAGGTGGCCTGTTATTCACTAATAAGAAAATAATTAATTTGTATTTTCTTAATATCATATTAAGAATAATTTCATCATAACATTTACTTTCATCCTTGGGATAATCCTTTTTTTGGAAGAGGAGACATTCTGCCTAGGAACACTTGCCATTCTCTTTCTCTTTTGGGTGTATCAGGAGATCAAGAACTCTTCTTTCATTTTTGTGATGTTTCTGAAAACAGTCATTTTTTTAGCACCTTAGCTTTACTTTTGGGAGGTAAGTTTTATGTTGTTGTTGTTTAAATGAATGAAGCCCTAAAGAGTGAATTTATTCTTTGTATTTATCAAAATTTATCAAAAGTATATAATAAATTACTCACCGTATAATACTGTGTAGTATTAAAGGAAATTGATCCAGTATAATGTATAGAAACTTGAAAGTGGTAATGCTAAATTATTGGCTTCAAATAATAATAACCAGTATATGATTTGTTCATGCTTTATATGTAGAAAGAATCACATGTGAGAAACATTTTTATATAATTTAAATTCCTAATTGTTCTTTTGTTTTAATTCTCTTGATTTATTTAATATGACTTTACTTTGATAGGTGCTGAAGATGAAACACGAATAGATATGCAGTATCCTGCTCAGTACAAAGGCCAAGAGCTGTATTCACAGCAAGAGGACGACCAGCCACAGGGATGGGTATCATGGGCCTGGTCATTTGTCCCTGCCATTGTGAATTATGACGATGCCGAGGAAAACTACCTTGGGAATGATCCTACATCAACTACACATCAACAAAAAACACAGACTTTGAAAGATCCTATTGTTTCTATAGGATTTTATTGTACAAAGGCAACTGTGACTTTCAAAGTAGGTTTCCTTTTTTTTTTTTTTAATGTTTATCTCTCAACTTTAATGCTTAAATTTTGACTTCTAGTAAGAATCTAGCTTATTTTACATTTAGTAGATGTGAGATGGAGTCTAACTATCCTTACTTCATAAAATTACATGTCCCCTCATCTGAAATCTCTGAACTTTGGTCTCTTTTTGTCGTCTTAAGGCCCTCTCCACTTTGCTTTTTTAATAGCGTTAAAGAAAGTTTTTCTTTGCCTATGAATATTTCATTTGGCATACAAAGATGTCATAGTGTTTCCATTAAAAAAGAAATGCACATGAGAAAATCTCCCAATACTTCATGTATCCCTCCAGGTACTGTTTCATCTCTGTGTTGTCTTTCATTGCAATTTTTTTTCTTGTTTTACATTTTTTGAGTTGTTGGAATATAATTGCTTTACAGTGTTGTGTTTCTGCTATACAAAAAGGTGAAATCAGCTATATGTATATAAATATGCCCTCCCTCTTAAGCCTTCCTCCACTCCTTTAATTCCACCCCTCTCGGTTAGCACAGAGCATTGAGCTGAACTCACTGTGATATATTGCAGCTTCCCACTAGCTACCTGTTTTATGCACGTATGTGTGTTAATCGCTTAGTTGTGTCCGACTCTTTGCTACCCCATAGACTGTAGCCCACCAGCCTGCTCTGTCCATGGGATTCTCCAGGCAAGAATACTGAAGTTGGTTGCCATTTCCTTCTGTAGGGGATCTTTCCGACCGAGGGATTGAACCCAGGTCTCCTGCATTGCAGCAGATCCTTTACCATCTGAGCTACAGTGAAGTCCCTATATATGTATATATGTTAGTGCTACTCTCAATTTGCCCTACCCTTACCTTCCCCGTCCCCCAATGTCCACATCTGTTCTCCATGTCTGCATCTCTGTTTCTGCCCTGCAGATAGATTCATTTGTACCATTTTCTAGAAATATATATAGAGTTGTTTATATAGTTTCTCTCTTTGCTCAGCTCTCTTTTTTCCTTTAAAAGAGTCCTTTTTTAAAATTATCTAGATCTTGCTGTCCTCAATCTTTCCCAGGGTCTTTTCAAATGAGTCAGCTCTCCGCATCAGGTGTCCAAAGTATTGGAGTTTCAGCTTCAACATCAGTCCTTCCAATGAATACCCAGGACTGATCTTCTTTAGGATGGACTGGTTGGATCTCTTTGCAGTCCAAGGGACACTCAAGAGTCTTCTCCAACACCACAGTTCAAAAGCATCAGTTCTTCAGCACTCAGCTTTCTTTATATAGTCCAAGTCTCACATCCAAACATGACCACTGGAAAAACCACAGCCTTGACTAGATGGGCCTTTTTAGTATCACACATACAGTGTTCCTGAAGAGTATCTAATTCATTCAACAAACTTACATTAATGCCATCTACGTACCAGGCATTGTTTTGGCTCTGGAGATTCACAGTGAACAGATTAGATGTAAATCCCTCTGCCTTAAAATTTAAATTGTTAGTGAAAACAAATAACATATATATAATATTCCCCTTGATGATGAGTGTTATGTAGAAAAAAATAGAAGGAAAGAGTAATAGTGAATGCTTCCACTAAATGGGAGGAAATTGTGTAGTTTATAAGAAGGTGATCAGGTTTCATACTGAATGATGTAAGTCAGACAGAACAATATTGTGATATTGCTTATGTGTGAAATCTTAAAAAGTGGTACAAATGAACACATTTACAACACAGAGATTGACTCAAAATGTTCAAAAAACAAACTTGTGGTTACCAAGGGGGGAAGAGTAAGGAAGGGATAAATTGGGAAATTGGGATTGACATAAACACTGTGTGCTTAGTCATGTCTGACTTTTTGTGACTCCGTGGACAGTAGCCCACCAGGCTCCTCTGTCCATGGGGATTCTCCTGTCAAGAATGCTGGAGTGAGTAGCCATGTCCTCCTCCAGGGCATCTTCCCAACCCAGGTCTTCTACATTACAGGTGGATTCTTCACCGTCTGAGTCACCAGGGAAGCCCATGCACTATTACTTACAAAACAGATAAACTAATGAGATCCTACTGTGTAGCACTGGAAACTGTTCAGGACTCTTAATGACCTATATGGGAATAGCGTCTAAAAAGAATACATGTGTGTATATGTGTAACTGACTCACTTTGCTGTACATGAGAGATTAACACAGCATTGTAAATCAACTATACTTCAGTAAGTAAATAAATAAATAGAATGATCAGGGAAAGCCTTAATGGGAAGTGTGTATTTAGTATAGAATTGCGAAAAAGGAAGCTTTGCAGACACACAAGAATGAATATTCTAGGAATAGCAAATACAGAGGCCCCCAAATTTCAGGGAATAGCAAGGAGCCAGTGGGGCCAGAGCACAGTGAGTTAACATGTAAATAGTACAAAATCGTGTCAAAGAAGTTATGGCCTTGGGGGAGGCCCATAAATTGTCCAGCCTTGTAGGTCACTTTAGGGACTTTGTCATTAACCTTGGATGAGATAAGGTTTTGGACAATTTTTAGCATAGTAATTCTAGGATAATCTGAATTACATCTCTGTGTTGAGAATACGTTATAAGGGGGCAAAAGCAGCAGTAAGGAGATCAGAGAGGATTGCAATTTTCAAACAAGAGATGATGATGATGATGTCTTGGACTAGGGTGATAGCAGGTGAAAGTGTGAAAAGTAATTGAATTTTGGATTTCAATTGTTTGGAAGGTCAAGAATGCAGGACTTCCGTTAGATTTTATTGGCTGATGTAAAGGAAATAGAGGATCCAAGGATGACTCCTGAGCTACTGGAAGGGTTGAGTTCACATTTTCTGACCTGAAGAGTACTGTGAGAGGATTGGCTTCCCAGGTGGCTCAGTGGTAAAGAATCCACCTGCCAAATGCAGGAGACACAGAAGAGAGGAGTTTGATCCCTGGGTTGGGAAGATCCCCTGGAGGAAGAAATAGCAACCCGCTCCAGTATTCTTGCCTTTAAAATCCCATGGACAGAGGTGCTTAGTGGGTTCCAGTCCATAGGGTCCCACAGAGTTGCAAACCACTGAACATATGCACATAAGAGGGTTAAGCTTGTGATGAATTTCAGGAGTTTGGCTTTTGACTAGTCAGTGAGGGATTTGGAAAATTAGTGACTAGTGATGTAGATGGAAAACCAATACAGTGCCTGTCTGGAAGCTAAGTCTTATAAATGTTTTATAATGGGCTGAGTAAGTAATCTGTGAGAATGAATTCATTAGATTTGTCAATGTGGGAATTATTGGTGATTTGACCAGAACAGTGATTTGACACTGCTGGAATCATCACATCAGGTCAGTCGCTCAGTCATGTCCGAGTTTGCGACCCCATGAATCGCAGCACGCCAGGCCTCCCTGTCCATCACCAACTCCTGGAGTTCACCCAGACTGACGTCCATCGAGTCAGTGATACCATCCAGCCATCTCATCCTCTGTCGTCCCCTTCTCCTCTTGGCCCGAATCCCTCCCAGCATCAGAGTCTTTTCCAACGAGTCAACTCTTCGCATGAGGTGGCCAAAGTACTGGACTTTCAGCTTTAGCATCATTCCTTCCAAAGAAATCCCAGGGCTGATCTCCTTCAGAATGGACTGGTTGGATCTCCTCGCAGTCCAAGGGACTCTCAACAGTCTTCTCCAACACCACAGTTCAAAAGCATCCATTCTTCGGCACTCAGCCTTCTTCACAGTCCAACTCTCACATCCATACATGACCACAGGAAAAACCATAGCCTTGACTAGACGAACCTTTGTTGGCAAAGTAATGTCTCTGTTTTTGAATATGCTATCTAGGTTGGTCATAACTTTCCCTCCAAGGAGTAAGCGTCTTTTAATTTCATGGCTGCAGTCACCATCTGTAGTGATTTTGGAGCCCAGAAAAATAAAGTCTGACACTGTTTCCACTGTTTCCCCATCTATT
>NW_011495050.1:22828917-22842394 GCF_000754665.1 Bison bison bison | reverse complement strand
GATTGGAATGAAAACGGTCCTTTTCCAGTCCTGTGGCCACTGCTGAGTTTTCCAAATTTGCTGGCATATTGAGTGCAGCACTTTCACAGCATCATCTTTCAGGATTTGGAATAGCTCAACTGGAATTCCATCACCTCCACTAGCTTTGTTTGTAGTGATGCTTTCTAAGGCCCACTTGATGTCACATTCCAGGATGTCTGGCTCTAGGTCAGTGATCACACCATCGTGATTATCTGGGTTGTGAAGATCTTTTTTGTACAGTTCTTCTGTGTATTCTTGCCAGCTGTTCTTAATATCTTCTGCTTCTGTTAGGTCCATACTATTTCTGTTAATTTAGAACAAATGGGAAGACTGGTGGAAATGTAACATGGTGCAGTCACTGTGGAAAATTGGCAGTTCCTCAAAAGGTTAAATGAAGAATGATCAATGACCAAACAATTATACTCCTAGCTATATAGTAAAAAGAATTGAGTTCTTTTTAACTTTTGTCAAATTAGAAAATATGGAATAGTTTTAATAAGAAAAATCTTTGTTTGAACTCAAACAAGTAGATGTACATGAATCTTCATAAAAGCACTGTTTACAATGGCATAAAAATGGAAACAACTTAAATGTCTGTTAGACAGATGAAGGTGTACTAGTCTTTTCAGAAAATAGTGGCTATTCTTTTTTGATAGTACACAAGACTTAGTAAGTAGTAACTTGAAAAAAGACTAGTATCTCCAGCTCTTGGAAATTATCTAGTTCATCAACATCGGTACATAGTCATCTTAGCAGCAGCAGCAGCAGCAGCATCTGTCCATCTACCCATCTGCTTATCTAACAGCATTTTTCTAAATTTTTGGACGCTCTTTTAGATTATTTTTCTTTGATTTTATTTGTGGATTTTTTTTTCTATGGATGCACTTTTCTGAAAAAGATAAACTTATGTGTCTAGGCTGTAGAAGTAGTATTACACATACTGTTCCAGGCAACTGTTAGATACTGGAAATATAGCAATGAAAAATCATTTCTGCTCTGATGTTTTAAATTTACCTTAGATTGTTTAACTGCTTGAAATACGCGTTTTCAATTAGTAGTAAAGCTGTATAATTTATAACTCTAGCAGATGGTAGATTAAAAATACTTTAAAATAAGTCGTGTTTGAAGATTTTTCTAATTAAAACTATTCCATATTTTCTCATTTGACAAAGCTCAAAAATGTAGAGAATAAGTTTCAACAGAAGTTTCGTCATGGCTTGATTAATTTAAAAGATTTTTTTTTTTTTTTGAAGGGGGATAGTTTGGGAAAGAAATGATAAATAATGTAAATGTTACCTCTACTATTTTAACACTATTGTTTATTATTTCTGAATTTTATGAAACAAATTTTGCATCTGAAATTTACTGATTCAGCTTTGTTTAAATTAAAGGGATATGGGCCAATCTGAAAAAAATAAAAATGATAGAACAAACTCTTTAAAAATATAACAAAAAAACAACTTTTGCAAATTGTTGCTAGATGTCTTGCCAGTTTTAAATGATCCAAGTGCAATTATTTTTAAGTTTATGAGTGAAGCCAAGGATTGCTAGTAAAGTACTATCTTTTCTGGTGACTTTTATATGTTTACTTTTAAATTTGAAATTATTCTAGTAATGTTTCTATTAACTTCACTAATGAGAAGAATTGTATTAAATTGAGTCAGTCAGAATAGGCATTTTATATACAAAACTTTTATAGACTTTTTGGGTGTTATTTGTTATTAGTCAATATATCTTAAATTTAAAGCACTTTTGTTTCTCTAAGGGAAATATGTTGATATTTAGGAGGAAAACATTAGAATTCATTGTTCAGCTTGGGTTTGAAGAATGTATGGAATTAATTTGTGGTTCATAGTTTGGTCAGAAAATAAGGTCATGTTTCTGCATTAGCATTCTGAACAGTTGATATCAATCCAACAAAAATCATGCCAAATTAAACGTAGCATTTAAAAAGTAATGTTGAAAATTGTTCTTGTAATGTTTGCGTCCTTTTAATCAATTAATTGCTTTTTTGCTACAATAACTAGACAGCTGAAGGACAATCAACTAAAATATTCAATTTTACTTAAGCATTTTAGATTATAGAACTGTACTTTGAAACGGCAGCATTGTGTATACGAGTTCTAGGAGCATCCAAGAAATAAAGCCTTATGTAAAAACTTATTGTTGTAAAATTTGAGAATAATTTTTTGATTCCTAAGGTTATCAAGAGGTTATCATGTTTAGAATTGTGGCTTTTCAGTTCAGTAAGTTCGATATGACATAAATGTAAATTTTTAAAAATGTTATCTTTGATTTTGCATTTAAGTTCAAAGAATATATCCATTTCATAAGAATAAAGGTGACTTTATTAATCATTAGTAAGCATGAATTATTAGTAAACATGAGCAGAATGCCTTTGTTTTTTTAAGTAACATCTTTATTTTGGAATAATTTTAGATATATAGGAAAATTCAAAGGTGCTTAGTACAGAGAGTTCACATACATTTCTTACCCAGTTTTCTGTATTATTAATATCTGACACTATTACAGTACATTTGTCAAAACTAGCAAGCCTGTGTTGGTGCATTACCCTTAAGTTACAGACTTTAATTTCATGACTTTTTTTGTAACATCATCCAAAGCAGGGTACCACATGGCATTTAGAAAGTTTCTTTTAATAATAATTTCAATTATGTAATTTTTGAGTATGTAGAAATAATATGCCGTGAGTTTCAGCTAAGTGAGCGTGCATATACATACATATATATATATATAGTTTTATTAGCATCTAGGTTAATCCTTGTTATGGAGCAGACGCTCAGTAAGTATTTGCATGCTTGAATGAGTCTGTGGCACATACCATGAGATTACATACTTTGAAAGTGAAGCACTTGAATCTGTTTCTCTCTTAGAACTAAAAAAGTTTTGTTGAATCTGTGTTTCTTCACAGCTTTCTTTAAAAGTGCAGATTGGTAGAAATCTTAGAAATGATTGAACTAAAGCTGATTGAATAAATTAGTAAAGATAGAATGAGTTTAAAATACACATAAATTTTTCGCAGAATATATGAACCATTTTATGAGTATGGAACTATTATAGCTACATAGCTTTTGCCTTTTTAAGCAATATTATTAACAAAAAGGAGTTAAATAAAAGTAAAGTATTTATATTCTCTGTATGATCTTACTAGACTAGCATTTCAACCTTTCTTTATACCATGGATAATCTGTTACAGCTGTTTTTGTTGCACCTGTTTTCCTGCTTAATAATTAAATTTCCCGAATCTTAAAATTGGCCTTGTTTCCATCAATTCATCATAATAATGACAGTTTATTGCCATTTAATACTAATTTGACTTACTTAATATTCTTATATTGTTTCATAGCTTACTGAAATGCAAGCCGAGAGTAGTTACTACAGCCCTCAAAAAGTAAAATCTAAAGAAGTATTGTGTTGGGAACAAGAAGGAACTACAGTTGAGGTAATCCATCAACATTGAATGTACTTTCAGAAATCTTTGGAATGGTCTTTAAGGTTAATATTTAATAAATACAGGGTTTTTTAAGTCATAAATTATATATTTATTTATTTTTTAAAATTATATATTTAAAATTATAGCTTTGTATTTCTATTTTGGGGTTCAGTAGTATTGACTGAAAAAAATATTCTTTACTGAAGATTTTACTGGAATATGCAACATTAGCTTATTCTTTCATTCTTTCGTTTGACTTGTATGTAATGTTCTTCCAGTGCCAGTCATTGAGGATACAAAGGTTTCAGGATACAGAGACAAATTAGATGCTTCTTTTTTTAATAGGGTTTGTAATCTGAGGAGAATAAATTTGGAAAGGTCATAATCCTAAAGATGTCTCAGCTGATTTAGAAATTCTACAAGGAAAGCCTGTAACATTTTTGTTGAAATCCAAATTCATAATCCTTCTTTTCCTTCTATAGGCCCTTATGATGGGAGAGCCTTTCTTTGATTGCCAGATTGGTTTTGTAGGTTGCAGAGCCATATGCCTTAAAGGAATTATGGGCGTTAAAGATTTTGAAGAGAATATCAATAGACGTGAAACCGTAAGTCAAAATCTCCCTGTTTCTCCATTTTTTTTTTTTGGATAGAATGCAGGGATAATGAGGTGCTTATTGAAGTGTTTAACTATACCAAAAAAATCTGTGAGACTGCATATATCTTTGGCTTCAGAGAAGAACTTTACTGTTTTCCCCTGTAAGAAATTATAGAGCTCAGGGGAATTGAGAAAGTTGGTAGTACTTAACACCTGGACAGTAGTTCCAAATTCTTTCCAATTCATAAATGTTTCTTCTTTCTTGTTTATGGCAGCTACTTGGAGTTCTTCTTTGGTTTGTTAAAATGTTCTTTGCCAAAATAGGCAGTGAAAATGAAGACAGCATTCCTTGTCTTTTTATAGGACTTCAAGTTGTAATAATTTCTGTTGACTACTGAATTGGTGTTACAAAACCAACGTTTTATTTTCTCTAACAGTTTTCCTCCTGTTCAAAAATTTTGCATTTATTTCCAGGAAGCCTGTTTCTTCCTTTGTGGTGAAAATTTGAGTATAAAAGGTTTGACATACCTCACAAATTCATTGTTTGATTACCGAAGCCCAGAAAATAATGGTACTCGTGCAGAATTTATCTTGGATGCAGCTACTCATAAGGTCAGAGCATGTATTTTTGAGCTGAATTCTAGGTTGTGCTGGGGTGGAATACTTGTGCTTGCCATGTTTCTTTCCCAGTAATCTATTCTATTCTGAATGCTAATTGTTCATTCAAACATCTAGAATATATTTATACAGCTTCTGTATCTATTAATTTATTTATCCATTCCCTACTGTTAAAATAGTCATGGCAGAAAGATGTAGAATTATTTCTTTTCATTTCAGTTACTTTTGAAGTATGGAATTAATGAAAAGATGTGAATAATTTCACATTTTACTGTTTGTTTGTCTTAGTCTTATTTGAATTTTTCATATAAGATTATATTAATGTACTTTTTATGGAATAAATTTAAAATTAAAAAAATGTACCAAAAATTAGTGTAATAGACTTAGTGATTTACACTGCTTCTAGACTTAATTTTATAGTTGAAAGTAAAGAATTTAATTTTGACCTGCATAATTAACATACATTTAAAGATATTTTAGTATTTTTTAGTGTTTGAACTGTTTCATATAAGTGTGCTGAAATATTAATGATTGACTCTATTTGAGAGTATATATTAGACAGTTTTGTGATGGTGATAAAGGTTAAGACCACACTGCCCTACTCCATGGTAGGTATTCATTAACCAGACATTTTTGACTAAGTGGTGAAATTATCTAGTAGTATTATAGATGTCCTTTTGTGTGGTCTACAGGAGAGGTAAATACTGCCTTTTTTAGAGGTAAATTCTTTGGGTAACCTCTGTTCTTCTTTCTGTTTTGGTGATCTTTTGAGTTGGTACATATTCTCCATAAGGATGTATGTCTGATTCTTGACCTGTCAGGTTTTTAACCCAGTAGTCTGTGCTATACAATGTGTGTTCTGTTCGCTTTGCTTTGTTGGCAGGAGACATACACTGAGATAGCTGGAATGCAAAGGTTCGGGGCATTTTACATGGATTACCTGTATACAATGGAGAACACCACTGGCAAAGGTACTGGTTTCTTTCTTTTATGTTTGCTTTTGCTTGAACAACAAAAATAGGACTTCTTTAGCATCAATTGGTCCTAGACTAATTGCACTCTGTAACATCAGAGTTATCTTTTGTTACTTTGGGGAATAGTTTAACGTCATGTTAGAATTTTCTTAGATTCTTAACATTTTTAGTCCTTTCTTTGTGCTGATTGAAAATACTATATTTTGTATTATTAACTAGAATTAGTTTTTAATATGTACCACATATTAAAAATTCTGATACATCAAATTTCATGTTGTCAAAGAGCATGAACATTGCCTTTTCTGTATTTAAATACATTTTGGAGGTTATATAGATCTTTTTATTAAAAAAGGAGCTTGTTGTTTGAAACAAAAGTAGAAATATATTTATCTGGAAATTAAGGACACAGTCTTATTTTATTATGTTTCATTCATTATATTAACAATCAAATGATTTCAGAAATTTAACTATACTATGTTGTGCTTATTATTCTGACTCTTTTTCATATTGAAAACTTAGTCGAAATAGGGTCACCATGTTTTGTTAATTTTTCATATTTTAATACATGATCTCTTTGTGTTAGATAATAAATTAGATATTATGAATGCAAAGAAGAACAAGGCATTTCTCAAGAAAGCAATAAATAGTATTTATGCACTTAAATAAATGATTTGAATATAGCATGTTAGAGATAGTAATATAAACAGACAGCTAAAAGAGGTCTGAGTGAGAAAGGGATTACTTTGTGGTGTTGAAGACTTCACAGAGGAGTTGATCTTGAAGGATTGTTAAGTTTTGTTAGATGGAAACAGAAGGCAAGAGCAGTAATTTTCTGCTTCCTCTTTTCAAAATGGATTTCTAAATGTTGGTGTTCTCATTGGTCAAATCTTGGATTCACTTCTTTCCCTAAACTCTTCCTGAAGTAATCTTTTCTTTTTCATGGATTTGGGTACCTTCTATATGTTGTTGAAGCCCATATTTGTATTTTTGGTCCATACTTACTCTTTAAAATGTAGAATTAAATATATGCCATGCACAATTGACACTTTCACTTCTGTGTCTCATAAATATCTCAGAATTGAATGTCAAAATTGAATCCTTGATACTCTCATGGCCACAGTCAATGGGATCACAAGGTGGACATGATTGAGTGACTAACATACACACACATACCCACCTACTACTTTTCCCCTATTTTCATGATTCTGTTGCTCTTGTATGCTCAGTCGTGCCTGACTCTTTGTGACCCTATGGATTGTAGCCCTCCAGGCTCTGTCCATGGAACTTTCCAGTCAAGAATACTGGAGTGGGTTGCCATTTCCTACTCCAGGAGACCATCCCGACCCAGGGATTGAATCCACATCTCTTGTGTCCCCTGCATTGGCAGGCAGATTCTTTACCAGTGCACCACCTGGGAAACCCATTTTCATGGTTTTCTTATTGGAATATTTTTACTTGCTCTCTTTTAGCTGTGCAAGCCAGAAATCTGAGAATCATCCACATCACACATCACACTTTCTCTCGTAACATCTAGAACATCCAGAACATTCAGAACATTTCATCACATCTTCTCTATAGACTCTCTCTTGAATCTATCTTTTCTTAAGTTCTACCATTAATGCTCTCATCCATTCTTTTATCATCTCTAGATTCTAGTAGCTTTTTCACTGGCTTTCTCTTTCCACTCTTGCCCTCCTATGATCCATACTGCAATCAGACTGGTTTAATTCTGTGCTTAAAATCCTCACTGCCTTCGCATTGCTTTATTTAAAAATAAAATTCAAATAGTCGACCCAGTTTTGGTCTTGAGTTACTTGGTAGACAGTGATAATCATTACAGAAGACAGAGACAAAAAAGGAAGATTTTTGGAGGAAAGGATGTGTTTTGAGGTACCCATGGACATTGGTAGAGATGTTTCAGGTTCTCCCATTACAGCATTGGTAGGAAACTGCTGGTAGTCCAAAATGGTATAAAATGAAGAAGCAGTTACCTTAGTGCAGACCTTGTTAATGGATGCACGAAATAAACGGAGATAAAGCTCAGATACTCAACAGACACAGTTCACAGCTATGGCAGCTTGATACTGAGATTCTGTATGTAGTTCCTGGGGAAGGAGCTTGCTGGAGCCCCCTCTCCATGCTGGGGCTGCCTGTGAAATGCTTTGCTGAGAGACAAATGGTGAATGCTGTTTTCACCTTTTTATGTAAAAGTAAAAATTCTCTTCAGATTTCTTTTGATTAGGGGAACAGGTATTAATGTAGAACTTCTGTAAAAGAAAAATGGCCTAAAGCTAACTTTTGAAAAGCAAGGGATAATTGTATATAAAAGTGCAATTCCAAAGTCTCTGTTCTAAGAGCTTGGCAAATTTTAATTGTATTGTAGTTGCCAAAAGTAAGCTGGTAGGTTTCTTCTTGTTTAGTGTGGTGTCTTCTGCAGGTGCTGTGTCTTTGGTATTTTCTGAGCAGGTGAAGTTTGAAGTAGTCTGCCTTTCAAGTAAAGGAAACCTCACACTGAAAATTTTGTTATTTGTATGTATTTGTTTCTAAAGTTTTTAAAAGATGGACACATGATTTTATATTTACTTAGGATGCATATTTATTTTCTGACTGAGATGCTGGTCGTTTGTTAACTTTTGAATTTTTCATTTACTTCATTCCTGTGAATAATATGCATTGTTGTATAATCTTTTAACTTTTTAAACAAAATGTTAGATCATAACATACACACAGAAAGGTTCTGTACGTTTGTGTACAGAATAGAACAGCAAAGACGTATAAGCACCTGTGTGTTTCCCACATGCATTGAGTAACAGGAGATGTCAACACTGCGAGCACCCTGTGTGTTCCTCTTCCATCAAGTCTTCTCCTTCCCTCACTGTGGGAAACTGCTGTTCTGAGATTTGTGGTCATCGTTTTGGTTTACTGCTTACACAGATACTTTCTCAGGTGTGTGAGCAGATAATTTTTTTGAGAAAAAATAATAAAAATCCACTGTTAATTTAACTTGTGAGTGTCACATGTACATTAAAGATATGTTCTTTCATTCACCCAACAATCTGTTCATTTATTCGTTGCCTGCTTTTTGGTAGCTGCTTTCATGTTTTTTTTCTCATTGTGAATCTATATTCATTTATAATATGGTGATGGTGATAATAATAGCTAGTATTTGTTGAATGGTTTTAAATGGAAAACACTCTTCTAGATGTTTTACGTATATTAGCTTATTTAATCTTTGTAATAACCCTGTAAGGTAGATAACAATATTCCCATTTTCCAGATAAGAAAAAAGCCAGTCCTATACAGATTTCATAACTTGGCCAAGATCACACAGCATATATGGGGGATTTAAACCCAGAAAGAAATGGCAACCCACTCTAGTGTTCTTGCCTGGAGAATCCCAGGGACAGGGGAGCCTGGTGGGCTGCCGTCTATGGGGTCGCACAAAGTCGGACACAACTGAAGCGACTTAGCTGCAGCAGCAGCAGCAGCAGTTTAACTCTACAGCTTGCATTTGTTCCTGCTCTGTTCAGATTTTCTTCTTTCTTGGATTACTTGAAACAGGAAATTTGTGGAATTTTTAGTATTTATAAACCTAAGGAAAATATTTTGAATTCTCAAGAGATTAATTTTGAATTCTTCAAATAAATATTTTACCTAAAATTCTTGGTTTGTTGTGACTTGACATTTATTTGTTTCTGTAGTTCAAATTTGGCTTCCCTTGTGGCTCAGATGGTAAAGAATCTGTCTTCAATGTAGGAGACCCGGGTTCAATCCTTGGGTTGGGAAGATCCCCTGGAGAAGGGAATGGCTACCCACTCCAGCATTCTGGCCTGGAGAATTCCATGGACTGTATAGTCCACGGGGTCTCAGAGTCAGACACGACTAAGTGACTTTCACATCTGAGATGAGAGGATGGAATAGAAGAACGTGTACTCATCTTCTCCTGCATGAACTCTAAAATTGCAACTCGCTGCTGACCAACCATCGACAGGAGAATGTTGCTGCTGCTGCTAAGTCGCTTCAGTCGTGTCCGACTCTGTGCGACCCCATATACGGCAGCCCACCAGGCTCCCCCGTCCCTGGGATTCTCCAGGCGAGAACACTGGAGTGGGTTGCCATTTCCTTCTCCAATGCATGAAAGTGAAGTTGCTCAGTCGTGTCCTACGCCTAGAGACCCCATGGACTGCAGCCTACCAGGCTCCTCCGTCCATGGGATTTTCCAGGCAAGAGTACTGGAGTGGATTGCCATTGGCTTCTCCGAGGATAATGTTGGATCCCACCAGAAAACTATACCTGACTTCCAAGGGCAAAGGAGAAGCCTCAGCAAGATTGTAGAAGAGGTGAAATCGCGTTTAGAATCAAACCCCATATCCACCAGAGATTCTCAGAGGGCTCAAACAAAACCTTGTGTTCACTAGGAGACTCCATAGAGACTGAGCCAGACCTGCCTTTGAGTGTTTGACTATCTCCTGTGGAGGTATGGGTCAGCAGTGGCCTGCCCCGGGGGCAGGAGCCTGGGTGCAGCAGGCCTGGGTAGGGCGTAAGCCGTCTTGGAGGAGGTCGCCATTAACCCCACCATAGAGCTGCCAGAACTTACACAGGACTGGGAAATCAGACTCTTGGGGGACACAAACAAAACCTTGTGCACTCCAGGACCCAGGAGAAAGGAGCAGTGACCCCACAAGAGACTGACCCAGACTTGCCCGTGAGTGTCTAAGGGTCTCTGGCGGAGGCGTGGGTTGGCTATGGCCTGGTGCAGGGTCAGGGGCACTGAGTGTGGCAGTGCACGCATGGGACCTTTTGAAGGAGGTTGCATTATCTTCATTATCTCCACTATAGTTTGGACAGCACAGCCCCTGCCCATCAACAGAATATTGGATTAAAGATTTACCCAGCATGGCCCTGCCCATCAGAACAAGACCCAGTTTCCCCTCAGTCAGTCTCTTCCATCAGGAAGCTTTCATAAGCCTCTTATCCTTAACAGAATGAAAACCACAATCGCAGAAAACTAATCAAATTGATCACATGGACCACAGCCTTGGCTAATTGAATGAAACCATGAGCCATGCTGTGTAGGGCCACCCAAGATGGATGGGTCCTGGTAGAGAGTTCTGATAAAATGTGGTCCGCTGGAGAAGGGAATGGCAAACACTTTAGTATTCTTGCCTTGAGAACCTCATGAACAGTATGAAAAGACAAAAAGATTGGACACTGAAAGTGAACTCTCCAGGTTGGTAGGTGCCCAATATACTATAGGAGATCAGTGGAGAAATAACTCCAGAGAAGAGATGGAGTCAAAGCAACAACACCACCCAGCTGTGGATGTGACTGGTGATGGAAGTAAAGTTTGATGCTGTAAAGAACAATGTTGCATAGGAACCTGGAATATTAGGTCCATGAATCAAGGCAAATTGGGAGTGGTCAAACAGGAGATGGCAAGAATGAACCATCGATATTTTTAGGAATGAGTGAACTAAAATGGGCTGGAATGGGTGAATTACCTCAGATGACTGTTATATCTGCTACTGTAGTAAGAATTTCTTTTCACTTCAGAAGAAATGGAGTAACCCTGAGTCAACAAAAGAGTCTGAAATACAGTACTTGGGTGCTGTCTCAAAAATGACAGAATGATCTCTGTTCACTTCCAAGGCAAACCATTCAATATCACAGTAATCCAGGTCTGTGCCCCAACCAGTAATGCTGAAGAAGCTGAACGTGAATGTTTCTATGAAGACCTATAAGACCTTCTAGAACTAACACCCAAAAAAGATGTCCTTTTCATTATAGGGGACTGGAATGCAAAAGTAGGAAGTCAAGAGATACCTGGAGTAACAGGCAAATTTGGCCTTCGAGTACAGAAAGCAGCAGGGCAAAGTCTAACAGAGTTTTGCTAAGAGAACGCACTGGTCAGAGCAAACACCCTCTTCCAACAACACAAGAGAAGACTCTACACATGGAAGTCACCAGATGGTCAATACCGAAATCTGATTATATTCTTTGCAGCCAAAGATGCAGAAGCTCTATACAGTCAGCAAAAATAAGACTGGGAGCTGACTGTGGCTCAGATCGTGAACTCCTTATTGCCAAATTCAGACATAAATTGAAGAAAGTAGAGGAAACCACTAGACCATTCAGGTATGACTTAAATCCCTTATGATTATACAGTGGAAGTGAGAAATAGATTCAAGGGATTAGATCTGATAGACAGTACCTGAAGAACTATGGACAGAGGTTTGTGACATTGTACAGGAGGCAGTGATCAAGGCCATCCCTAAGAAAAAGAAATGCAAAAAAGGGAAAATTGTTGTCTGAGGAGGCGTTACAAATAGCTGAGAAAAGAAGACAAGCGAAAAGCAAAGGAGAAAAGGTAAGATATGCCCATCTGAATGCAGAGTTCCAAAGAAGAGCAAGGAGAGATAAGAAAGCCTTCTTCAGTGATCAGTGCAAAGAAATAGAGGAAAACAATAGAATGGGAAAGACTTGAAATCTTTTCAAGAAAATTAGAGATACCAAGGGAACATTTCATGCAAAGATGGGCACAATAAAGGACAGAAATGATATGGACCTAAAACGGAAGCAGAAGATATTAAGAAGAGGTGGCAAGAATACACAGAAGAACTATGCAAAAAAGATCTTCATGACCCAGATAACCATGATGGTGTGATAATTCACTTAGAGCCAGACATCCTGGGATGCGAAGCCAAGTGGGCCTTAGGAATCATCACTACATACAAAGCTAGTGGAGGTGATGAAATTCAGTTGAGCTATTTCAACTGTAAAAGAGATGCTGTGAAAGTGCTGCACTCAATATGCCAGCCAATTTGGAAAACTTCAGCAGTGGCTACAGCACTGGAGAAGGTCAGTTTTCATTCCAATCCCAAAGAAAGGCAATGCCAAAGAATGTTCAAACTACCTCACAATTGGATTCATCTCACACGTTAGCAAAGTAATGCTCAAAATTCTCCATGGACAGACTGGCAAGTCCTTCATTATCCTTAGGCTAACTGGATATTATCTTTACTCTTAATAAGGATAGCCAAACATTCAGGGGGCTGGAATTACCAAACATATTGAGGTGGGCATGAGTGAAATACCTTGCTGAAAAGATGCAGCTAAAAGTCAGTCACAGTTTTACCTTTGAGATAAGCGACTGACATCTAAATTTAAACTGCGTTATAATCATGTTGCATTATCTGGAAAAAAAAAAAATAGAATCCTCTAGACTTCATTGTTTTAGAGACAATCTGATGTCTAAAAGAACCGTCTTCTTATGAAGTGACAGTTTTTAAAAGAAGCCTAGTAGCTCCTGCAGGACTCAAAAGCAGGATATTTGCCTTGTTTTTGAATATTTTGATTTGCAACCATAGTCCTTCTGATTATCTTCAAGTTGCCTCATCCTAACAGGTTTAGGTCTAGAAATACCTGGTTTATCTATGGAAAGTGATTTTTTTTTAATGGTAATGTTATTTTCACCTAATATGTAATGTGATTCAGTATTATTTATGTGTATCATAAAATATGTTTTAAGATTAACTTTGTATGTTTATTTGTGACATTTCCATTTGTATATAGTCATCTTGTTAAGAATGTATGAATAATAAATTTAATTTTTTTTGTATGTGGTACTGAAACTAGAGATTGAGCTGGACTCCTTTTTTCTGAAATGAAGGAAATGTATTTTTTTTTTAAATTTTATTTTATTTTTAAACTTTACAAATTGTATTAGTTTTGCCAAATATAAAAATGAATCCGCCACAGGTATACATGTGTTCCCCATCCTGAACCCTCCTCCCTCCTCCCTCCCCATACCATCCC
>NW_011495050.1:22812633-22828817 GCF_000754665.1 Bison bison bison | reverse complement strand
GACTGGCAACTCGTTTCATACATGATATTTTACATGTTTCAATGCCATTCTCCCAAATCTTCCCACCCTCTCCCTCTGCAACAGAGTCCATAAGACTGTTCTATACATCAGTGTCTCTTTTGCTGTCTCGTACACAGGGTTATTGTTAGCATCTTTCTAAATTCCATATATATGCGTTAGTATACTGTATTGGTGTTTTTCTTTCTGGCTTACTTCACTCTGTATAATAGGCTCCAGTTTCATCCACCTCATTAGAACTGATTCAAATGTATTCTTTTTAATGGCTGAGTAATACTCCATTGTGTATATGTACCACAGCTTTCTTATCCATTCATCTGCTGATGGACATCTAGGTTGCTTCCATGTCCTGGCTATTATAAACAGTGCTGTGATGAACACTGGGGTACACGTGTCTCTTTCCCTTCTGGTGAAGGAAATGTATTTTTGAATAAGTTATTAAGTGTATGTAGATGGAGAATTTTTGTGTTTAACTAAAAGTAGTAAAATGCTAGAATGTTTTGCTTTCCTATTTTTGTTTGAATAAACATAAGACTCAAGAATTGAAATTTACTGTATGTTATCACTTAAAATAGTGAATTTATATATTAAAACCAAATATTTAATGTAAGTGTAGACATACTGGATAAAAGGAAATACCTATAGGTTGAGCCAAGATTTTCTTTAGAAAACAACCTTGGTTCCTCTTTGATATATGGGCAGATAAGGGATTGAGGAAGTTGGCTTCCACCCTTGGAGCATGGCCATAGTGATTTTATTCTGGAAAAAGTTCAAAGTGGGTAATACCTGTTGTTTACTTCCATGGTCATTATAAAACTCTCAAGTCACCTTTGAATATGTAGTTTTAAGCAATCAATTTTTCAGTGAAACTTCTAGCATAAAATGGTAGTAAAATGCAACTTCTTCCAGAATCTGACTTCCCAGTCAACCTAATAGTATTGTGTGCAGAATTACTGGGTATAGGCCAATTAAATGTTAGAGAATAATTTTTCAAGAATTTTAGTTTTATGGCAGATCTTATAAGAATAAATAGGTAGTAGGAATAATTGGTTTTTAAAGTAACTGGTTTCTTTGTTGATAACATCTCATTTGTATAAAGAAAAATAGATCAGCAGGGTTCTGTGTATCCACCTGATGTAGAATTATTCTTAAGGCATTAAGCTCTAAGCTGTGAAGATAAGAGTAATGTTAGAATACACACTTGATATATCTGATTGATGCTTACAATATTAATATGAATTTTTGCTTCTTGTAGGTTCTGCAAATCAACAAGACTTTTCTTCAGGGAAGAGTGAAGATTTGGGAACAGTTCAGGAAAAGTCTACCAAAAGCCTTGTTATAGGTCCTCTTGATTTTCGCTTGGATAGCAGTGCAGTACACAGAATTTTAAAAATGGTTGTTTGTGCCTTGGAACATGAATATGAACCATATAGTAGACTAAAACCAGGTTTGTTTTGGCTTAATTTTGAATCTCTTGCAAGTTGATTTGAATGACGCTTCCCTAGTAGCTCAGATGGTAAAGCATTTCACCTGCATTGTAGGAGACCTGGGTTTGATCCCTTGGTCTGGAAGATCCCCTGGAGAAGGAAATGGCAACCCACTCCAGTATTCCTGCCTGGGAAATCCCATGGACAGAGGAAACTGGCGGGCTACAGTCCATGGGGTCGCAAAGACATGACTGAGCGACTAACACACACACGCAAATACAGATGATATATTTAAAGTAAGAGCTAATAAAACCTTCAGCCAAAGATTAGTGCCTGTAAAATCACATAACACAGTGCCATAAATGCTTGGTATGTTCATGAATTCTTTTTTTGCAGCTCGTTTGAGTGTGTGCTCCATGTCAGTCATACTGATGAGTGATAGGACAGTATACCATTCAGTATCATAGTAATCGAAGTCTTTGCCCCAACCACTAATCCTGAAGAAGCTGAAGTTGAATGGTTCTTTAAAGACCTATAAGACCTTTTAGAACGAACACCAAAAAAGATGTCCTTTTCATCATAGGAAACTGGAATGCAAAAGTAGGAAGTCAGGAATTACCTGGAGTAAAGGCACGTTTGGTCTTGAAGTGCAAAATGAAGCAGGGCAAAGACTAACAGAGTTTTGCCAAGAGAATGAACTAATCATAGGAAACACTCTCTTCCAACAACACAAGAGATGACTCTCCACATGGATATCACCAGATGGTCAATACCGAAATCAGATTGATTATATTCTTTGCAGTGGAAGATGGAGAAGCTGTATACAATAAGCAAATGCAAGACCAGGAGCTGATTGTGGCTCAGAGCATGAGCTCCTTATTGCCAAATTTAGACTTAAATTGAAGAAAGTAGGGAAAACCACTCGACCATTCAAGTATGACCTAAATCAAATTGTAATTGTACTATAATTTGTACAGTAGATTGTACAGTATGAAGTGACAAGGAGATTAAAGGGATTGGATCTGATAGAGTGCCTGAAGAACTGTGAATTGAGGTTCATAACATTGTATAGGAGGTGATGATCAGAACCATCCCCAAGAAAAATAAATGCAAAAAGGCAAAATGGTTGTCTGAGGAGGCCTTACAGATAGTGGAGAAAAGTAGAAAAGTGAAAGGCAAAGGAGAAAAGGAAAGATATAACCATCTGAATGCAGAGTTCCAAAGAATGGCAAGGAGTGGTAAGAAAACCTTTCTAAGTGATCAGTGCAAAGAAACAGAGGAAAACAATAAAATGGGAAAGGGTAGAAATCTCTTCAAGAAAATTAGAGATACCAAGGGAACATTTCATGTAGAGATGGGCACAATAAAGGACAGAAACAGGATGGGCCTAACAGAAGCAGGAGATATTAAGAAAAGGTGTCAGGAATACACAGAAGAACTATATAAAAAAAGATCTTAATAACCCACGTAACCCTCACGATGTGATCACTCACCTTGAGCCAGATAGCTTTCAGTATGAAGTCAAGCGGGCCTTAGGAACCATCACTATGTACAAAGCTAGTGGAGGTGATAGAGTTCCAGCTGAGCTATTTAAAATAATAAAATATGCTGTTAACGTGCTGCACTCCATATGCCAGCAGGTTTGGAAAACTCAGCAGTGGCCACAGGACTGTAAAAGGTCAATTTTCATTTCAATCCCAGAGAAAGTCAGTGCCAAAGAATGTTCAAACTACTGCACAATTGCACTCATCTCACACTCAAAAGTAATGCTCAAAATTCTCCAGACTGGGCTTCAACAGTACATGCACAGAGAACTTCCAGAGGTTCAAGCTGGAATTAGTAAAGGCAGAGGAACCAAAGATCAAATTGCCAACATCCATTGGATCATAGAAAAGAGAATTCCAGGAAAGCATCTGCTTCATTGACTACACTGAAGCCTTTGACTATTTGGATCACAACAAACTGTGGAAAATTTTTCAAGAGATGGGTATACCAGACCACCTTACTTGCCCCATAAGAAATCGCCAACTCGATGCACATGAGTTTGGGTGAACTCCGGGAGTTGGTGAACTCAGAGAGGCCTGGCGTGCTGCGATTCATGGGGTTGCTAGGAGTCGGACACGATTGAGCAACTGAACTGAAGAAATCTGTATGCAGGTCAAGAAGCAACAGTTAGAATGAGACATGGAACAACGGACTGATTCCAAATTGGAAATGAAAATGTCTAGGCTGTGTATTTTCACCCTGTTTATTTAAGTTCTTTACAAAGTACATCATGTGAAATTCAGGCTGGATGAAGCACAAGATGGAATCAAGATTGCTGGGAGAAATATCAATAACCTCAGATATGCAGATGACAGCATCCTTAGGGCAGAATGTGAAGAGGAGCTAAAGACCTCTTGATGAAAGTGAAAGAGGAGAGTGAAAAAGCTGGGTTAAAAGTCAACATTCAAAAAACCAAGATCATGGCATCCGGTCCCGTCACTTCATGGCAAGTTTGTGGGGAAACCATGGAAAGAATGACAGCCTTTATTTTCTTGGGCCCCCATTCAAATGCAGATGGTGACTGCAGCCATGAAATTAAAAGACACTTTCTCTTTTGAAGAAAAGCTATGACTAAACTAGATAGCATATTAAAAAGCAGAGACATTACTTTGCTGACAGTGTTCCCTGTAGTCAGAGCTATGGTTTTTCCACTAGTCATGTATGAATATGAGAATTGGACCATAAAGAAGGCTGAATGCCAAAGTATTGATGCTTTTGAACTGTGGTGCTTTAGATGACTCTTGAGAGTCCCTTGGACTGCAAAGAGATCAAACCAGTCCCTCCTAAAGGAAATCAACCCTGAATATTCATTGGAAGGACTGATGCTGAAGCTCCAATACTTTGGCCACCTGATGTGAAGAGCTGACTTATTAGAAAAGACCCTAATACTGGGAAAGATTGAAGGCAGGTGGAGAAGGGGATGACAGAGGATGAGATGGTTGGATGGCATCACTGCCTCGATGGACATGAGTTTGAGCAAGCTTCGGAAGCTGATTATGGACAGGGAAGCCTGGCATGCTGCAGTCCATGGGTTCTCAGAGTTGGACACTACTGAAGGACTGAACTGAACTGAGGATAGTATATACAGAAAATGGTGTCAACATCAAATGCTGTGGAGGATGTGAAGAAGGCTAGATTACTGATTCATTGCTGCTAAGAATAAAATGGTATAGCCACTCCTAAAAACAGTTTGACAGATTTTTAAAAAACTTAACATGCAGCTGCCATATAGCCAGCAACTGCATTCCTGAGCATTTAACATAGAGAAATGAAAACTAATGTTCACACAAAAAACAGTATATAACTAATTTTTATCATGTTATAGCCAACACTGGTAGGTAATCCAGGAGACTAGGGTGACTCTGTTTCATGACGTTGTCTTACACCCAGAATTCCTTATATCTTGTTTTCCTGCCATCTGAGGTACACCTCTCCTGCATGCTCAGTATTGACTCAACCTTACAGTGTCTAATTTTAATCAGTATCACGTGGGGTAAGAGAAAATATTAGGTATGTAGTTTCATTTAATGACATGGCTCAATCATCTCATTGACCCAAACTTAGTAGTGTGTCCTTGTACACAGCAGCCAGGGAGGCTGGAAAATATGTTCTCTAGAAGGAGTCCATACACTTGACTAAAAATTCAGATTTTTTTTGTAAAAAAAAAAAAAGCCATTTGCAATCTCTTCGACAGTTGGATTATGCTATATACACACATACATACACACATGCATATATGTGTTTATGTAAAATGAATTATTTGAAGCAGTTTATCATTTCAGAAATAGGCCCTATGTAAAGAAACTGCTGCTAATTGACTTTATGCATGCAGTTCTCACTCTGAGTAATCAGCAGTTCTCTTCCACTCTTTTTTTTTTTATTACTTATTTCATTGAAATGTAATATATGTACTGGAAAGCACACAAAATCTAAGGGTAAAATTTTGTGAATGTTGTAAACTTAGCCACATCTATATGATTAACCGTTCAGGATATGGAACCTTACCGGCACTGCAGGATACTCCTTGCCCTCTTTTGATTATTACTCTGACCCCCAAGGGTAAACACTCTCCATACTTAACCTAGATTTATTGTGCCATATTTTATTAAAAAAATTTTTTTTTAAATTTTATTTATTTTTGACTGTACTGGGTCTGTCTGTATTGCTGCATGTTGGCTTTCTCTGCTTGCGGCGAGCAGGACTTTCCTTCATCATGGTGTGCAGGCATCTGACTGCAGTGGCCTCTCTGGTTGTGGAGCACAGGCTCTAGACATCCAGGCTTTAGTAGTTGTGGCATACTGGCTTAGTTGCTCTGTGTCGTGTGGGATTTTCCTGGACCAGAGATTCAACCCATGCTCCCTGCATTGGCAGGCAGATTCTTAACCACTGGAGCGTATGTATCTTTTGGCATGTTTTAGAACTCATGACTACGTAAGCACACAGTGTATACTCATTTGTCCGTGACTTTAGTTTACATTATGTTTGTGGTATTCATTCTCTTTTCCTTTTAGTATCCCCTTTTTTGAATATACCAAAGCTTGCTTATCCATTTTAGTGATGATGAGTTTTTGGTTAGTTTGTAGTTTTTGGTTATTATGGTAGTGATGCTACCAAAATTCTAGCACATCCCTTTTGATAAACATATGTATTCATTTCTGTTGGGAATTTAAGAGTAGAATCACTTAGGTGAAGTGATTATATATGTTACCTTTAGTATGTATTTCCAAACTATTTTCCCAAGTGTATGTCAGTCAGAAGTGCAGGAGACCTTTAGTTGCCCTTGATCAGGGGTTTGGTCAGTTATGACTTACTGCCTCTTTTTGTACAGCTCATGAGTTGATAATGGGTTTTGCATTTCAAATATTGGAAAAAATACAAATAAGGTTGATATTTTGTGATACATGAAAACTATATGAAATCTAATTTTCATTTTTTATAGATAAAATTTTATTGGAACATAGTCATACTCATTCAGTTATGTTTTGTCTGTGGCTGCTTTTGTATACTGCAGTGGCAGAATAGAATAATTGTGACTAACTAAACTAACACACAAAACCTACAGTATTTTCTTTGTGGCTCTTTATAGAAAAACTTTGCTGGTGCATATTTACCAACTTTTGTATTCTTAGACTTTTTTGTTTTTGCTTTTTCAGTGAATGTGTAGGGCTACCACATTGTTACATTATTTGCGGTTATCTGGTATCTTAATGATGTTAACTAGCTTTTGATGTAATTTTTGGCCATTTGGATGTGTTATCTTTTGTTTATTCAAGGCTTTTTTGCCCATTTTTCCATTGAATTATTCATTTACTTTTGATTTTTAGGTGGTTGTAAATTTTTTAGTAGGTTGCAGGCACAAATCCTTTGTACAGACACCTGTGTTTGTCTGTCTATCTGTCTGTGACAAGTATTTTCTTGTAGTCTATGGCTTGCATTGATATTATCTCAATGGTATTTTTATGAAAGGAAGCTATGGTTCTTTTAATGACAGATTAAGAATTTTTTAACATATTTAATATATATTTAAAAATAGAAAACATACATTCTTATATAGCAAAGACATACATTTTCTAGAGCAAAGTAATTCTCGTTAAAGGAAGCACTATTTTATAGCTGGTTCATTGTTGAAAAAGATTTGACCTTCAAATTTGGAGAACTGATTAATTTGTTAGTTAACTAAGGAAATTATTTAAAAATAATTTTTCATTGAATTTTTATTATTTCATTTTAGATATTAAGGATGAAAGAGAAACAATGCTGAATCCTGAGGAAGTGGCATCTTTGGAGGAATGTATTCCTACTCGACATACAAGTGTTACTCTCCTCAAATGTACCTTCACAATTTTCATGGCTGAATTCAATTTGCTGGATCATTTGCTACCTGTTATTATGGGGGAAAAGGTATACTTTGTCATTCACGACTTGTTTTCTCATATATGCATATTGTTGGTCCTGTGATATTGTAAGAGTAAGCTGTGTAAAAGAGTATCTTTTATATAGTTATCCATGATGATGTTAAGCGGTGTAACTATGATTGTTAATTCTTAGGAAATAAGATGAGATGGTTAGATAGCATTGGTGACTCAATGGACATGAATTTGAGCAAACTCCAGGAGATAGGAGGATGGGAAAGGACAGGGAAGCCTGGTGTGCTGCGTTCCATGAGGTCACAAAGAGTTGGACATGACTTAGTGACTGAAAAACAACACATATAAATAATTAGATAGGTTAACCTCAAGCCAAAGCTCTATGAAGAAATGTTGAAGCACATGGGCATAGATATCAGATCGTGTATAAGCTATGACGCCTTCGAGCACTTTGCTTTATATCTAATCTCTAAGCCTTGTTTTCCTTTTCTGAGAAACAAAAGAAAATTATAAGTTTTCATTTAGGCTGATAGTCTTCCACTAAAGAAGCAAAAAGTCTCAGATAGATTCAGATAGTTAATTACTTACATAGACAGCAAAAGCAAGTCAGTAATCGTGTCAGCTCATCTTGTCCCTTTCAGGACAACCCTGAATCTAGGGCCCACCTGACCTTCAGCACACATGGTAGGGTACCTTGTTGACAGGGATTCTGTTCCAAACTGCAGCCAAGCAGTTATATAGCCTTACAGTGTACTCTGAAAGAGTAGATGGAGAGCCCCTGAAGGAGGGATGCTAATGAGAAACTTTCCCATAGCAGCATTTCTCAAGATGAGAAATTGAGTGAGAAATGATCTTTTAGCAGTTCTATTTTCCCCTGTTTTTGATAATATCACAGGATGCTCTGCCATTAGGTCTCTTGTGGTTAAGCCTTACTTTGTGGTCTACTTGGATTTTAAGATTGCCAGGGTGCTGCTTAACAGTTCCCCCAAAACACCTAGCTCCTAGAATGATTTAGAATATTATATGAGATAATGTGTCTAAACCATTTTGCACATATTAGGAACCCAGTGATTATTACTGTGTTTGTTAACACTTACTTATTAGATGCTTAATATTTTAGGTCCATAACCAATGTATTGCTTTCTGAGTCTGCTATATACATATAAAGTATTATCTGTTATTTTTAATTTATTACTTTGGGGGATATATTTCTTTTCATGGTGACATAATGATTGCAGAAATAAAAATTGTCCTAACTTTAAATCAGAAGAGCTTGTGGAGGTATGGCAAAGAATTAAGATGCATTAATTTCATTTTGTGTATTTGCTCTCTGTCAGCCACTGGTAATTTATTCATCGTGTTGCTGGGTAAAGAGATCATCTGGGAAAATTTTAGTGGAGAAAAATTAAAATATGATAGTATAGACTTGGATTTTAAAGTAACTATGATTAATAAGTTGAAGAAAGAAACAAAAAAGAGTTCATAAGATTTCACTGCATTAAAAAAAGAACAAAGTGAAATTCTGGAACTGAAAACACAAGCTAGAAAAAAGAGGATGAAAAAAGATACACAATTTAATTGCCAATCAGAAGAAGGATAGAATGGCTATTTTAGAATCAGAAAATGTAGAGCTTAAGATAAGAGTTATGAGTAGAAATAAAAATAGTCTTTCCATAAGATAAGTGTTGACTCAAAGAGTGAACAGTAGATAATTATCAGATGATATGTTGAATGAAAGAAGCAGACATAAGTATATACTTATGTGTGATTTTGTTCAAGTGAACTTGATGGACAGACAGAACTAATCTGTGATGATTAAGGTGAGAACATTGGCTGCCCCTGGTGGGGCCCTACTAGTGTGCTTGAAATGTGTGGTGATTACATACATGGAAATTTGTTGAGCTGTATGTTTAAGATTTGGATGCTTACTGTATATTATATCTCAGTGAAGTGAAGTGGCTCACTTGTGTCCACCTCTTTGTGACCCCATGGACTGTAGCCTGCCAGGCTCCTCCATCCATGGGATTCTCCAGGCAAGAATAGCGGAGTGGGCTGCCATTTCCTTCTCCAAGGGATCTTCCCGACCCAGGGATCAAACCCGGGTCTCCCACACTGCAGGCAGACTCCTTACTGTCTGAGCCACCAGGGGATCCTATATTTTAATAATCCAAAATAAAGTCCTTTAATATAGTAATTGCTCAATAAATGAAGGTTTACAAATTATTTGTGAGTCAGAAAAGAAGAATTATATGTCCAGCTTAGTTTTAGGCACAGTGTTCCTCAATAATGGCACTGTTGACCTTTTGGGCTAGAGAAGTGTCATGTAGCACTTACCATCTTTAGCCAGTGCCTGCTAAATGCCATTATGGTTCCCCTATTCTTATGATGAAAGACGGACAAAACGATTAAATTGCTCTTCCCATATATTTTCACATACCTTTGGCTGGAGGTCATACTGTTCCTCATTGAGAGTTACAGGTATGGAAATAAGTTCAAGGACCATAGTTGATGGCTTGCTAATGAATTTCATACCCTGGATGTGTGGAAATTTATCTGCATTTACTCCGAAGCTTAAAAAAATTCTGTTAACACTAAAAATTCCAAGCCTACCTTGAGATTCTTAGGACTTTATGAGCCTTTAGCGTGTTTGCTATTAGTAGATATAATACGGATCAGAAATTTTTCTGTCCTACAAACTTTGCTTATTGTCAGTGTCTTTCAGATTGTCTAGAGTAGTCCACTTAGTCCTTTAGTCATCTAAATGTGAATAAAAGAAAGAAGAAAAAAACTCTGCAATATCTGGGATTTGGGGGCAAATTATCAAGTTAAGAAAATACTTTTAATGTACTGAGGCATGTAGTTTGAATATTCTAATTGACTGAAAAAATAAAAAGCTCTAGCTAAAAGGGTATTGATAATTTTGCAGTAAATAGGCCTTCTTTTAAATCTTTTTTATTTTTCTTAAATATTGGCACAACTTGAGTACTTAAAAATAGAAGGTGTTTCTGTTTGGTTATGGTAAGAGAGTCCCATAGGAAGGCATCATTTCTAGGATAATTTGATGTCACTGCATTATTTGTCACTCTGAAGTGTCTCTAGAGGACATGGCATACCAGTTATTTCTCTGGAAATATTAAATGATCATTATTATTTTCCAGAACTCAAGTAACTTCATGAATACTACAAACTTCCAGTCTCTCCGGCCTTTGCCTTCTGTTCAGATATTGGTGGATAAAATTAATCTGGAACATTCTGTGCCGATGTATGCTGAACAGTTGGTGCATGTGGTCAGCAGCCTTACTCAGCCTTCTGATAATCTGCTTCATTATTGCTATGCACATTGCTACCTTAAGGTATGAAAAGTGAATTTTCTTGTGTATTAGTATGTGGTTGGCTTTTGGAGAATCAAATACATCTTTTAAAAAAAACTTTTTTTTGAGTTGTAATTTTACATAATTAGTACCCCATTAGATGAGATTTAAATAAGATATACCTATATAATCATTATTTAGTATAATTAACATAAAAATAAAGATGTCTCTATTAAAGATTTCTTCGATTATTTGGTGTTAATAGCTTGGGATTTATAAGATAATGGTAATTAAAACTTTTGAAGATTTTATGTATCATTGATTATAAGCAATGAGAAATTTTAAAACTAAGGATGTTTTAAAAAATTGATAATTTCTTTCAGGGGAATATTTATGTGAGACAGTGTTTTGCACAGTGGGGATAACATGTTTGTTTTTAGTCATTTTCCTCTTATTGAATCCGTCTTAGTTTCTTAATGCAAAGGAAAAGTTTATTACTTTAAATCAAGTTGTGAAAGTTGATCAGTCGTGTCTGACTCTTTGTGACCCCATGGACTGTACAGTCCATGGAATTCTCCAAGCCAGAATACTGGAGTGGATAGCTATTCCCTTCTCCAGGGAATCTTCCCAACCCAGGGATTAAACCCGGGTCTCCCACATTGCAGGTGGGTTCTTTACCAGCTAAGCCACCAGGAAAGCCCAAGAACACTGGAGTGGATAGCCTATACCTTCTCCAGCGGATCTTCCTGACCCAGGAATCGAACTGGGGTCTCCTGCGTTGCAAGCAGATTCTTTACTGGCTGAGCTACCAGGGAAGCCCCTTAGATCACGTTATGTAAAGTTAATTGTTGGAGACTTTGTTCAGCTTTTCCATCGCTCTCTTTTATTTTTAAATAAATAAGTAATAACATCCAGTATCAGTCAGTCAGTTCAGTTGCTCAGTTGTGTCCAACTCTGTGACCCCGTGAACTGCAGCATGCCAGGCCTCCCTGTCTATCACCAACTCCTTTGGGTAAACAACTCCTGGAGTTTACCCAAACTCATGTCCATCGAGTTAGTGATGCCATCTAACCATCTCATCCTCTGTCGTCCCCTTCTCCTCCTGCCTTCAATCTTTCCCAACATTAGGGTCTTTTCAAATGAGTCAGTTCTTTGCATCAGGTGTCCAAAGTATTGGCGTTTCAGCTTCAACATCAGTCCTTCCAATGAACACCCAGGACTGATCTCCTTTAGGATGGACTGGTTGGATCTCCTTGCAGTCCAAGGGACTCTTAAGTGTCTTCTCCAACACCGCAGTTCAAAAGCATCAGTTCTTCTGTGCTCAGCTTTCTTTATAGTCCAACTCTCATATCCATACATGACCACTGGAAAAACCATAGCCCTCAGCAGACAGACTTTGTTGACAAAGTAATGTCTCTGCTTTTTAATATGGTGTCTAGGCTGGTTATAACTTTCCTTCCAAGGAGTACGCCTTTTAATTTCATGGCTGCAATTACCATCTGCAGTGATTTTGGAGCCCAGAAAAATAGTCAGCCGCTGTTTCCCCATTTATTTGCCATGAAGTGATGGGACCAGATGCCATGATCTTCGTTTTCTGAATGTTGAGCTTTAAGCCAACTTTTTCACTCTCCTCTTTTACTTTTATCAAGAGGCTCTTTAGTTCTTCTTCACTTTCTGCCATAAGGGTGGTGTCATCTGCATATCTGAGGTTATTGATATTTATCCCAGCAATCTTGATTCCAGCTTGTGCTTCATCCAACCCAGCGTTTCTCATGATGTGTTCTGCATATAAGTTAAATAAGCAGGGTGACAGTATACAGCCTTGACGTACTCCTTTTCCTATTTGGAACCAGTCTGCTGTTCCATGTCCAGTTCTAACTGTTGCTTCCTGACCTGCATACAGATTTCTCAAGAGGCAGGACAGGTGGTCTCGTATTCCCATCTCTTTCAGAATTTTCTACAATTTATTGTGATCCACACAGTCAAAGGCTTTGGCATAGTCAATAAAGCAGAAATAGATGTTTTCTTGGAACTTTCTTGCTTTTCGATGATCCCGCGGATGTTGGCAGTTTGATCTCTGGTTCCTCTGCCGTTTCTAAAATCAGCTTGAACATCTGGAAGTTCACGGTTCACATATTGCTGAAGCCTGGCTTGGAGAATTTTGAGCATGACTTTACTAGCGTGTGAGATGAGTGCAATTGTGCGGTAGTTTGAGCATTCTTTGGCATTGCCTTTCTTTGGGATTGGAATGAAAACTGACCTTTTCCAGTCCTGTGACCACTGCTGAGTTTTCCAAATTTGCGGACATATTGAGTGCAGCACTTTCACAGCATCAGTCAGTCAGTTCAGTCGCTCAGTCGTGTCCGACTTTTTGTGCCCCGATGAATCGCAGCATGCCAGGCCTCCCTGTCGATCACCAACTCCCAGAGTTCACTCAGACTCTAGGTACTTAGAAATAGGTAAACTCAGATTTTGAGTAATACGTGTTTTTACTAAGCAAACAGACGTGTAATCTAAGTAGAGAAAGCATATACCAGAAAGCATATACCTAATTATGTTTTATGGACTAAAGGAAACTATGCCAAGTTGAATTCAAGAATAAGTACTAAAAATGCACTAAATTTTTTGTAAAGTATGAAAATTAGAGGACTGCAAAAATAGACTTTTGATTTTATTGGTTCATGCTTGATAGTTTGATATTTTAAATTCTTAAATATTTGTGTCTGTATAAAGAGAAACCAATTTAAAGATATTAGTTTTATATCACCTACAGGCATATTTAGATTTAGGACATTAAAATTTGACTGTTTTCAAAGCATGTATAATGGGAAAGCACATTTTTTAGATATCTATGCAAAGCTGATTTAAGATGATGGAGAATGAAATTCTACTCCCTTGATGGAGGAGTTGACAGTATTATGTTTTAAAGAGGTGTGGACACAGGATAGTATGATTCTTTAGGTGCCATTGTTGTAATGATCTATTACAAGTGTTTTATGTCATATGGAGAGTAGTAGAAGATATTTTTGAAAGTTATATACATAAAGAATATGTTACACTTGTACTTTTTTATTTATCCCCCAAATTAATACACTGAGGTATATTGGCACAACTTGAATATCAGATTATATTTTTAAGAATATCAGCCCTGTTTTATCAAAGCAAGTCTAGTTTTGGGCAGTTCTTTCCAAGGTATTATACTTACATGGGATTTATTCATTTGGTAACTGCTGAGTTTTTTCTGTATTGCAGATACTTAGCATTAAAAATGAGTTAGGCATGCCCCATCCTCAAGGAAAACCATTACCAAAGCTATTGGTCACCAATATGATTGTCATTCATGCTGACATAAAAGTCATTGGTAATATATTAAATGCTCACTTGAACTTCCAGGGAAGTGTAAAAGTTAAAGTGTAGTCCAGATAAAATTATGTTTTGGGAAAAGGTCTTCACTCCCTTTTTATCTAGTTGTCGTTTATATTTTAGTTAGTTTGACTCCAGCTGTAATGGAAAAGTTAAATATCCCAGAAAGTTAGTGTTGGGCATAGTATATGTAGAAAAACTTTTCATTGATGTTAAGAATTTTGAATACTCTAAAAATAAAGCCTTGAATCTTGATAATTTGATTGCATTTAAAAAAATTTAATGCATTTCTGATACTTCTTCAGGAAACTAGTACATTTTAAAACTTTAAGGATTTGGTAAAGACTTAGTTTTGTGACTATTTGGAACTGGCTAAAAATAGCAATTTGTTATAAAGTTTATAGCAGTTCATGTTACTTTGGAATGATTACTATAACCTTTGAGGAAGTTTTCAGTTTAATTTTCACTATTACAGTCTTAAAATACTATAGTGAAGGATTTAAATGTCTATTTCATGTGTTTGGCATTTTGAAGTCTAATTTTCAATTAAGTACTCATGCTTAAGTTTTAATCTGTATATGTAAATGTGAATCTGTTGACTATGTGACAGGATAGTATATTCTTCCCCCTGCATGTAATGACATTTATTAATTGAGAGAGTTGGCATGGAAAGAAACATACAGATGGAACTTTCATATGTCTTATCAAGTCTTGTTTATTTAAATGCTAAAGCCATCTTTGAATATGTGTGGAATCAAGTAGCTAAGACATTTGCAAGGCATCTGAGGTTTGAAGCATATAAAAAATAAATTAGTGAAAGCATTCTGTAAATTATAGAAAAATAGATAAATTTAAGGCCTTGTTGCATAGGGTGGCAAAGAATCGGACATGACTGAGTGACTAACACACGTAGACACACAGGCCTTGTCACTCATAAGGATCAGCTATGGCAAATGCTTCAGAGAGATCAGGAAGTTTCTAGTAGGATTAAAACCCTTTGACTTTCTTGGATTTGGGAATATTTGATATCAAGTAAAGAGCTCTCCCTGGAGATGTCAAGGAATTGTGCTTTCATATATGGCTGGGGGATGTATAACTGGTATCATTTGGATTTTGAAGGATTTCATAAATTTGAAAACACACATCCATTCCAGTTTTCAATATATATACTATAGTAGGGCCCAGCTTTTCTTTGAAGGTTCAGATACTATTTTAGGCTTTGTGGGCTATGAGGCAAAATTTAGGATACCGAATAGGTACTTAAATAATAAGAGAACAAATTTCCATGCATTTGAGTTGGCAGAATTAAAAATGCAGGATAGGACTCTCTTTTTGTAATATAGTTTTACTAATGAGGAGAATGAAATTCTTTTTCTTGGGATAGTTCAGTTCAGTCACTCAGTCGTGTCCGATACTTTGCGACCCCATGATCCACAGCATGCGAGGCCTCCCTGTCCATCACCAACTCCCGGAGTCCACCCAGACCCATAGCATTTACCCAATTGGAGTGTAAACTAACTTAGTGTTCCCAATCATTAAATCAGTTGTAAATATACACGTATAAAACTTATTCTTAGCTTGTAGGTAGTACAAAAACAGTGCTTGGAATTTGACTTGTGTGCTGTAGTTAGTTGACCCTTGTCTTAGAGAAATTTTTGCGTATACAGATATGTACAACTTGAGGTCTATAAATGCCCACATGAATAGTTCTCTGTAGCATAGTTTTTGTTGGGAATATCAGGAAGCATAATAGTATGTATAATGTGATGCCATTTATGTAAATTAAGAAGATAAAATAGTGCTAAAGATTGTCAGATATAAAAGGGTTTATAAATGTGTAATAAAAGAGCGGGATGCATTCTGATCTCCTGAAAGATCGAGGCATGATGGGGGGTGGGGTGCATAGTGTGAGGGTCATGGTTCAGGTAAACTTTAGTTATGTAGTAAGGTTTTTAATTTTTAAATACCTTTATTGAGGTAATTTGAATACCATAAAGCCACATTTTTTAAAGAATAGAAATTAATGATTTTAGTCTTTTCACAGAGTTAAAGCAACCATCACCACTATCTAGTTCCAGAACATTTTTGTCACTCCCCAAAAAGAAAGCATTAGTATTTACTCTCTATTTACTCCTCATACTTCTATAAACACT
>NW_011495050.1:22803513-22812533 GCF_000754665.1 Bison bison bison | reverse complement strand
GATCTACTCTCTGTATTTGCCTAGTCTGGATATTTTATATAAATGGAATCATACAACCTACAGCCTTTTGTAACTGGCTTCTTTTCACTTAGCATAATGTTTTTCAGAGTTCATCCATGTTGTCACATGTATCAGTACTTTATTCCATTTTTATGAGAGAATAATACATTGTGTGGATATGTGCTATATTTTTTTATGCATTTATCTGATTGGTGGACATTGTGTTATTTCCAATATTTAGCTGTTCCTAATAAGATAGCTATGAACATTTCTGTATAGTTTTTGTGTAAACACAAGTTTCATTACCCTTGGGTGTATACCTTGGTGTGGAGCTGTCTGTTCTTTAACATTTTTAGGAACTGCCAAACTTTTTTCAAAGGGATTCTTGCTTTGTTTTACTGTCCCAGTAGTAGTGGTTCAATGTTCTTCCCTACATCCTCACTGACACTTGTTACTGTCTTTTTGATTTTAATCATCTTAATGATTGTGAACTGGTGTCTTCCTGTGGTTTTGATAAATTTCCCTAGTGACTAATGATGTTGAGCAGTTTTTTTTTTCATGTGGTTCTTGGACATTTGTATATATTCTTTGGAAAATATTAAAATCTTGCCCATTTTAAAATGAAGTTCTTTTGTCTTTTTATTGTTGAGTTACGAGCATCCTTATGTATTCTGAAGGCTTTTATTTCATTAATGCTATAGGTGACAGCATGACAATATTCATTTAAAAAATCTGGGTGATGAAAAAATTTCTTATTATTTATTGTTTCCTCACTTAAATTTTGTTGGAAAAAAATTGGGAGAAAATACTTAGTTTTTCTGCATAAGGTATCAGTTTCAGTCCAAAGTTTATTTTTGTTTCAATGAATACGTGACTAGAAACTAGATTTAGAGGGCTTAAGGAATGAGTAGGCAGTGAAAAAAATGTAGCACTTTACAGCCTACTCTTTAAAGATTTTTGTTGATGCCAAATGAGAAATGGAATTTCACTAATGGTTGGAGGGGAGAGGTATTGGTAAGATTGTTTTTTTCCTTTAAGAGTAAGTGGAGACTCAACCGTATATTTTTGGATAGGGGAAGGAAGGGGTAGGGTGAGGAAGTAAGGCAGAGTGGAATTGTGAGCTAATAGATGAGCTAAATCAAATGAACCATCATATTGCTGTTCCAGCAATAGGTAATTCTGAAGAAGCCCTTTGTGCTTTTTAGACTTCATTTTCCCCTATTTAAGAAGTGGTGATTTAGTTCAATTGTTCTCTAATAGAATTTTTTAAGACATGGCAGTACATGTTTAAATTTTCATTTAACGTGATATGTAAGTCATCTTTCTCAAGTTGGTCTTTCCTTCAGCTGAGACTTCTATTAGTAGTTGCACTTAATTGCTTCATACATTGTTTTTGCCTCAGATTATTGGTTTGCAGTGTTAAGTACTTGTATTGAATTTCTAAGTTTATGAACAGTCCTGATGAAAACAACCTCAGTTCATACAGTGCTGATTTCCCTTTTTCTGGATAAAGTATCTGTAATCTTGACCAAATGTTGTTGACAGGTCATTTGGTTATATAGGTATTGCAAATCTTTGCGTCTTATTGCTATGATTTAAAAGAGTTGAAAATTGGTTATTTTGAAATAATTATTTTTGATGTGGTAGATGGGCCCTTTTTCACTATAGTTTATACTTTAATGTTACCTGGAGTTCTCTCTGGGTAGTACGTAAATTTAGTAAAAGCTTAAAAAAATTACTGAATAATATTCAGGACTTTCTCCAGAGTCCTTTGCAGTTCTGAGAACAACCAGCAGGGGATCTCCTCAACACCCAGTTTCCATCTGAATACATTAATGATAGCATCTGTGATTATACTGTTGGGACATTTATAGACTATTAGAAAGGAGCTTGAGAGAGTTCTTAGTTGAACACAGATGATCTAGTTTGAGAAAGTTTTACCCTGATTTGTACTTTAGAAATATTTGGAAGTTGGGCATTGTTTTAATAATCATACTTTGTATCAAGTGGTATTGATAATTATAAATTTCAGAAACCTTTAAATACTGGGTCTTTCAGAGGAAATGTGAAATTCTGAAACTGTACAGTTCCCAGAAGTTCTTTGCATATAGTGTTTCTTAGAGCAAGTCTTCAAAGAATGTAAGTGTGGGATGACTTAATTGTTAAAGTTGATCAGTTAAATATTAGAAACACGCTTTTGTCTTCTTAATACTTTCTTATATCTTGGTTAATAGTGGGATTTATAGGATCAATAGGTATATCACTTTCATTTTTCTTGATAGCAATTAAGTAGGTCTTTTGAAATTCAGTTTGAAAATGCAACATTCTAATGCCTGTTTTCCAAAAAATTACTTTATTGCTAACTGACTTTACAGGAAAAGATTTGACATTGTCAACTTGATGAATGATAGCACAATAGCTTTTTGAGACTGTTTGAAAGTAGTTTAATACTGCTTTCTAAGAAATTGATTATTAGTTTATATTCATTAAATGAAAGTATTTTTATTGAAAATTGGTTATTGAGGTATTTTAAATATGTTTCAGTGTAGATTTTAGGAGCTAATATTAATCCTAGAGGTAAGAAAGTTAGTGCTTTATAAACTGAAGGAATAAAAAATAATAATGAAAGATAAAATTTGGGATTAAACTGCTTTTGCATGTTGTTCAAAACAGTAACTTCGTTTTGTATCTCTGTGTGTTTCCAGTTTGAAAGATTTACTTTACTGAAAATAGTGGAAGAAGAAATATCATATTCAGTTCTCTGCAGTGTTTCATGTAAAATGTGATATTACATGGATTCTTCCTATTAAGGCAATGTAGTGTTCAGGAATTTCAGGGAATGCTTATATTTTTTTGAGTGTGATCTACTTGTTTTAAGTATAAACATATAATAAGTAATTCATGCCATTTACCAAATTTCCTGAGGTGAAAAACCTCATCCCTATCATTTTCACAAAAGAAAGCGAAAAGAAGTAACATTTTTTAGGATATATTTGGATATCCTTTTTGTGTGTGTGTACTGTAAGTTGAAGGCAAAAATACTTTTAAGATTGTTTTCCTTGTAGTTAATGTTCTTTGAGGCATAAAATGATATAACTAATTTATTACTGTTAGTATCTGTGATGTGCACAATGTAATCAGTTGTCTTAACAGAATATGTACATTTTAGCAGACAGTAAAATGCTAAGTGAGAATTATGTATAGAGATAAAATATGAAACTTAAAATTGATCAAAAGAACAGTAATCTCTCAGGGATATGAAAGAAATACTATATATTTAAATTTCTTAATTCTGAGTTAGTTAATGTCAAAGTGAATAAAAGAAAATGTTGATGTTTGGGAAGTGCAAAAAGACATTGGAACATATTTAGTGTGCAGCTGTTGTAGAGCAAATTGAAACTGACGTATTTCATCCTGTGCTTATTAAAACTTTGTCTCTGTGAACATTTGGGTCTTTTCTTTTTGTTGCAGATATTTGGTTTCCAGGCAGGACTGACGTCTTTGGATTGTAGGGGATCTTACTGCTTACCTGTACCAATTGTTCCCTCTTTCAGCACTGCTCTTTATGGTAAACTTCTGAAACTACCCACATGCTGGTAAGTATTATGTTAAAGTGTGGTTTATGATAATTTTCACTTATTTTAGAAGGGGATAAAAACAATCATATCTGTCTTATGTCAATGTATTAGTTTTATACAAAACTTTAGAAAAATATGTGAAGGTAATACTTCATTTTTTTTAAAATGTGATGTTAGAAATCTCTTTTAAATGTCTGAAATCAATTAGTTTATAGTACTTGTGGTAGAGATAACTGTTGTTGGAGTAATAACTATCAATCCATGTTGCAGCTATAGTAAAATGTTGCTGTTTCACATTGTATAGGAACTGCAAGGGCAAGGTTTTTTTTTAATGAGAATACAAAATTTTTTTTTAAAGTTGCAAATTAATAACAAGACCAAGGTATTTAAACTAAATACCAATTTCATGTATATTCCTCACCACTGAGAAAAGTGGTTATGTCATTTATTCTTATGACATAAATCTAGTATTTTTGATGTGTCTGTGTACAGTCACTGCATTTGGGTAGAAACTGATTTTAGCCCTTGCTTTCATTTAGTACTAGATTCCTTTATTTGGAGGTCATTCTTCCTGAACTAAAAGAGATTTACAGAAAGAGAGTCAGTAGTTACTAATCATACCTTTTTTCCTTCAGTTGAAAGCAGTGCTTTTAATGTTAAAGAAATGATTAACTGTATGAAATAAGATGAAAATATATGAAATTATATTCTAGTGAAATATGTCTATATTTTAAAATATGAATTATTTCAATAATTTGAAATACATCTTTGCTTTTTTATCCTAATTAGAAAGCTTATTATTGTAAGATTTTATTTTCATTAGTTATTTATGAAAAGCAACATGCCTTTCAAAAATAGATTTGACTTCTTTATTTAAAGTACTTGATTTGTTAAAGATATATTTCCTTGAATAAAACATAACTGTTAAAATGAAATTTGTAAAGTAAATTATAACATTTTCAAAGGAATTTGCCTATTGATTCAGAAAATTGAAAAGATATAGAACTTAAAGTTAACTGAGTTTTGGAGCCAGTTGTTCTATAAATTATATCAGTTAAATGATTTTATTCTTAATTTTTCTTGATAAGTTTAATTTTGTCCTTAGACCTCATATGGCATATTATTCCTCATCCATATGCCTCATATGGCACTTATTATATTGTGAGAGATTGCACTTTTCAACTTTGTATTGGTGTTCATATGTTTCATTTGAGCCAAGAATTATATATTCTGATCTATTACAAAATACCATGGGATATGTCCCAGTTGATAAGTTGATATTAACTTTAATAGATTCTTGTACCTGCTGATTTATTATTCATGACACTAAAATTTTATTAGATACAGTGCCGTGTTTACTGTAGAAAATACTTGTTTTTGAAAATAAAGCAGCCAAAATTTCCAAAGTGAGTTATAGACTATATGAAAAAAGATGAATATTTTAATAGGTAAGGCTTATTTTAAGGATGTGTATTGATTTTAAGGATTTTACTCTGAATATTGCCAAATTTGGTTTAAAATATATCTGCTGACATCTGAATGAAAATATTCCAATTAAATACTAAAAGCATGAGATCACAGAATGCTAATATTTATTTGGATGTGATTTGCTTTTGTGCAGTTAAGACCACTTCTCCATTATTTCAGTGGTATTTTTTGCTATGCTTTCCAAAAGTATGTTGTTTTGAAATAGTTTCTTTAAGTTGTTTTCCTTAGCAAATACAAAATAAACTATATTTTTTAGCAGCTCTAAATGGAAAGTAATCAATACAAAAGTCAGTAAGTTGAAATATATCTTAGATAAATGAAGCATTTAAAGCACCAGATAAAATATATCATATAATACTTCTATGGAATAGAAATCATAGGAGAACTGAGAATTTTGTTTAATGGTTGCAGGGAGTGAGGATTATGTCAAGTCTGTCCCCATTCACAGTCTCTCCCTTCCTCAGATAATACAAGCTATTTGGTTTTTTAAAATTCACATTCCAGAATTTCTTAAAGCATATTTATCATGCTCTATTTGTATTTCATGCAATAATGAGAAGAGCATATTCACTACAGGCCATAGCTTTTGAAACAAAGGCATTTTATAGTGCACTGAAAAATTTTTACTTGGTATGTTAGTAATGTAAATCTAGATTTTAAGTCAGCAAAATAGTTTATACTTTTAAAAATATTTCTAAATTGGGATGTTAATTTTGTATGAATCTTGAAACTAATAATATTAATCAGGTTTGGTAATTTTAAAAATATGTGAATTAAATAACATTGAAAAGTTATCTTCCATTTAAATATTCATGGTAAAATATTTTAATCTCAGTGAGCAAGCTATTACAAAACTTTAGTTTGTTAGATTTTTTTTTTTCCAAAATATTTTGGTTATATTGTATTTTTCATTCTATATTATGTAGTTTTCACACATATAAAAATAAACTTTTCAGAAAAGCCTTTTTATTATTTTGTATCAGGTAAACTTTAGTTCTTTTAGTTTCTTGGAACAGGACTGAAATGGGTAGGATATAGTGACAAAAACAGTGACCAGTAATATTTAATGGGATAAATTTTGAGCAGTTAATTTAAATTTTCACTTGACTCTTTTTTCAGTTATGAGTTATTTAAAAAAGAGCAGTAAGCGATTGGTTAAAGGGCAGTAAAGTATGAGCATCGTTATTGCTAGCAGAATTAAGCATTGGTCTACTGTTATAGTTAATTTTAAAGTTTCTACAGTGATGATGATTTTAGGCTTTTAGAGGTATTCTTAGCATTGCCATTTTTCTCAAAATAGAGAAATGATATACATTTCAACTCTTTTAAATGTTTTGACTGAAATATTAATATCCTATAGAAAAGTACATATTTTACGGTGTTTCATAACTGAAGTGAGTGCTTGGTAAACAGCTCAAGAAACAAAATATCAGCATCCCGAAAGCCTCTCTCTTCCATCCTCCTCCAATATTAGCCATTATCCTGATTTCTAATAGCGTATATTCTTGGCTTTAATGTAAATGGAATCATACAACATATATTCCTTTTTTGGTGGCTCTGTCACTTTAAATTTGTGAGATTCATCTATCCTGTGTAATGTAACTTTTAGACTGTTTGCTTTTTTCAGTATACAGTGTTACATTACATGAACATTGACAATCTACACATTCTTGATCTGCAATTTTAATTTAAAAATAAGTACTTGAAGTTTGTGTAAATTTATATTTTTTATTCCTTTGCCATTTTTTCCTTTCCTTTAAGACGTTTCAGGTGTATTAAGGGACATTTGATGACATTAAATATTTTTCTGTGTTTTGATAGTCAGTGTGCCAAGTGTTGGGATTGAGGAAATAGTAAAGTATAATATAATGAAGTTGAAAGATATCTCCTCACCATAAAAACTTACAGTCTAGTAGGGTAGGACACTAGACACATGTGAAAACAGTTATTATTAAATTGCAAAATTGAGGCTTAAGCAGAATGTCTTGTTTAAAGAAATCAGAGAATTTCTCAAAGACCTCAGGAATAACTTCAGAGAAGTGACATTGGAGTTGGGCTTTAAAGCCTGAACCAGTTAGATATCCAATTCTTGAGAAGCTAGTTAGGGTGTAGAGGCTTCTAGGTGACAATGTTGTCTGAACAGTAAGGGTTTAGTCCATTAAATCCGTGAATGAATACAGTGGGGGAAGAATTTGGAAAGTTACTTTAGGCTTGTACACAAGTGAGGATGTCTACATTTTCCATATGAACACTTAAAAATAGTTATAGAGTTAATCAAATATTCATTAGTCCCATTTCTTTTTGATACAGCTTATTAAACTACAACCATAATACAGTTTTGAGTTCACTTTCTTCTATAATTGTGGGTTCAAAAATGTGATCTTACTCATAAATTTTGTAAGTTCAGTGAAAAATTGGAATGGCTTAGAAAGTCATGCAGAAGATACCTTTTAAGCTGGTTATTAAAGAATGGGTAGGAGTTGAAAGAGAATACTGTACTTTTTTATAGAGTGTTAGGTAATTAGTTTAACAGCGCTTTCCTAACAACCCTGTGAAGTTGATGTTCCCTCTTACAAAACTAAAGCTCAGAGAGGTTACATAGCTTGTCCAAAGTCACACAGTTCCTAGACAAGGATTCTCACGGAGGGTTATTTAATCCAAAGTCCTTGATCCCTGCCCTACCTGAAAGGAGTGAAGGTTTACATTATCTTTTAATTATCTTGCCTTATAGTTAATACAGATTTCCATGTGTAGAGAGGCTAGTTATGATAGTATAACTAATATGAATTTTTCTAGTAGCAATTAATGGTAAATAGATATTATTGTGCTGCTGATCTCAGAGAATTGGAGTTATTAGGGTTAGGTGAAATATTAGGAATTACGTCAATTTCTGAGTCATATTTATGACATAGCTTTGATTTATGGTCATCTGTGATTGAACATTTTATGCACAGGGAGTTAGCTCCTTTCTGAGGCAGCCATAGTCATTGTTGGGCAGCTGTAAAGCACTTTCTTATATTGAATCAAAATCTGTTTTCTTGTTTCTTCTTTCTTCATAATTATTGCTTGCTGATTTATATCATGAGCCATTTTCATACTCGTAGTAATGGGGGAAAGCACATATTTCTTTACAAGATTAGGGATTCCTCTAAGTATCCGTTTTTAGTCCAATGCCAAAGGTATCATGGTTTTGGCTAGTGAAGTTGTTGAGCAGTTTGTTTGTGGGAGGAAGATACTTCCGTGGAATCTGTGTTTGAGTTCAGTGTTAAATAGAAAATACAGGATTTGGTGCTAGCAGGTTCATGGTATTGATGAGGAGAGGTGGGGCAGATAACTGATCATTTGCTTCCCTGAAATAGAAACTGAAGCAGCCATTTCTCTGCCGTATGAATAAGTGGTTTTAGCTTTAATGGAAGCTGGGCCCTTCAAGTATAACAAAAATGCCTGTTACATTTATTAGTAAACAGAGTAAGTAACCCATCCCACAGGGCTAAAAACAGTGTTTGCTCAACTGCCCAGTTTGAGGTCACAGAAACATAAGAGTTGCGTGTTTTTAATGTTACTCTAGATAGATCTTTTTCGTTCCTTTGTTTCCAAAGCTGTATTTATTATAATCTGTCTGCTTTTGTGATTAACATTGTCTGTGACAGAATGTGAGATGTAACTGGTAAGATGTAGCTGAGATGTTAACTCTCTTATTTCCATTTGAGTGGCAACAGCCTGATTTCCAGCTTTGGTTCTTATGGTGTCTGGAATATTCTTTCATGAAATGTTTCTAACTGAAAAGAAATACCAGCATCATCTACTACAATCTTCTTATTTCAAAGATGAAAAAACTGAATCCCAGCGAGGTCAAATTACTTAGTTAAGAGCACACAGTGGCAACCCACTCCAGTGTTCTTGCCTGGAGAATCCCAGGGATGGAGGAGCCTGGTGGGCTGCCGTCTATGGGGT
>NW_011495050.1:22786665-22803413 GCF_000754665.1 Bison bison bison | reverse complement strand
AGCAGCAGCAGCAGCAGCAGCAGCAGCAGCAGCAGTTAATATCAGTACCTCAACTTGGTTTTCTTGGTTTTCATTTTCTTGATTCAGGGTTCTTTCAAGTGTATCACAACACCTTAAAAATACTATTATTTTAATTTCTATCATGGTGAAATGTACCTAACATAGAGTTTATCATTTTATCCATTTTTAAGTGTGCAGTTCTGTGGCATTAAGTACATTCATATCATTGTGCTGCTATTAACCACCATTCGTATTACCACTCTCCAGAAATGTTATATTCTGTACCCATTGAAACAGTAACTCCCATTACTCCCTTCAGCTCCTGGTAACTACTATTTTACTTTCTGTCTTTATGAATTTGACTATTTTAGATACCATATGTAAATGGAATCATTGAATATTTGTCCTTTTGTATTTGACATACTTCATTTAGCATAAAGTTTTCAAGGTTCATCCATGCTGTAGCCTATTATTTCTCCTCCTCCCCTCTTCCTCCCTCCTTCCTTTCCTTCTTTTTCATTCCGTTTTTTCCCTTATAGCTCAGTTGGTAAAGAATCTGCCTGCAGTGCAGGAGACTGTGGTTCAGTTCCTGGGTGGGGAAGATCCCCTGGAGAAGGAAATGGCCACTAACTCCAGTATTCTTGCCTGGAGAATCCCATAGGCAGAGAAGCGTGGCAGGCTACAATCCATGGGGTCGCAAGAGTCAGACACGACTTAGCGACTAGAGAGAGAGAGAAATCATATCATTGTATGTAAATGTCACATTTTGTTTATTCATGCATCAATGGGTATTTGGGTTATTTCTACCTTTTAGCTATTGTGAATAATGCTGCTATGAACATGAGTGTGCAAATTATCTGTTTGAGTCCATTCTTTCAGCTCTTTTGGGTATATACATAGGAGTAGAATTGTTGAATCATATGATAATTCTATATTTAATTTTCTGAGAAATTGGTATTCTGTTTTTCACAGTGACTGCACCATCATATCATTCTCATTAGCAATGCACAAAGGTTCCAGTTTCTCTATCGTTACCAACTCTTGTTATTTTCCATTTTGTTATAATAGTCATCATATTGAATGTGAAATTATATCTCACTGTGGTTTTGATTAGCATTTCTCTAATGATTAGAGATTTTTTTGAAGTAATTTTGCATAGAATATTGTATTACTTTCAGGTGTAAAACATAGTGATTCAACATTTAAATTATGAAATGATCTTGATAAATCTAGTAACCATCTGTTACTGTATAAAGTTTTTACATTATTATTGATTGTATACCCTATACTGTATATATGTCTCCATGACTTATTTATTTTATAACTGGAAGCTTGTACCTCTGAATCCCTTTTATCTGTTGCATGCAACCCCTTTACATGCCTCCATCTTTTCAAGTGCTTACTAGCCATTTATAATAATCTTTGGAGAAGTATATATTTAAGTCCTTTGCCCATGTTTAAATTGGACACTTTTTATTGTTGAGTTGTAGGTGTTCCTTATATATTCTGTATATTAATCCCCTGTTATATAGATGTTCTTTTGTAAAGTTTTTCTCCAATTCTGTGGGACTCTTGCGTTTTAATGTTAAGTCGTCTCTACCTTAATCTAACTCCAAAGCCAGAAGCTGTGTTTATCTCTCTTATATCATTTGCTTTTTGTTTGAAATTTTAACTTTCAGATTTGACACATATTTTCTTAAGAATTGGTATGGCTTAAGCAAGTAGAAGTGTTAATTTTGTTTCTTTAGAATAAGTCTACCTAATTTGGGGAAGAGAAGAAAGCTGAATTTGTTAGGGTTGTTTGCAAGTTTCTTTGGGTTGTTTACAAGTTTATCTTTGCAGTATTTTTTGCTTTTACTGTTTGTGAGATTATTACTTATAATAGATTGTTTTTCTGCAGAATGATTTTATAACTTTCTGTGGTATAGGGAGATAGTTTTCTGTTTAATTTTCTCATTTTAAACATGTTTTAAAGATATATATTTGTTAAGTTCTTCAAAAGGTAGATATAGTGCTTGCCATAGAATTTACAAATCTTTAGATTATAGACAAGCTCAGTACTGCAAAATAGAATCAAAACAGATGAACAGTCAATTAAATTAAATGACCATTCAACTGATTACTTTCTTTTATTCAGAATAATCTTTAGGAGGACATAGAAGTTTTTAAAAATAGTAAGAAGGTTGGGATCTTAGTTACTATTTTTAACATGAATTTATAAACACCTCATGGTTTCCATTCTGGGTTGACATATATATAGGTCATATTTTGAAATCCATATACATATTTGTTTTGTCACCTTTTTGTTATTAGGAATAGAAATAATTACGAAAACTTTTTAAAAGTAGGTAGTGGTACAGGAATCCAAATTATTTTGGGGAGTATTATTCATTAAAAAAATACTATCACAGGCCTGTTGTTCATTGCTATTCAATTTGAAACTGAAGAGAATATTGAAATATAGCTCTTTGAGGTTTTATTAAATGGTAAGTTAGTTCAGCCAAGACACTTATTCTGATTATAAGATTTTTTCTTTGGTGATAGAGATTAACACTGAGTTTAACAATCTGTTGCTAGAGAATTTAACAAATACAAACAGATAGGAACACTGAGATGTATGTGGTCACATAGCTAAATATCTCAGGATAGACTGGGATTCATATGTTAGACTCTGAAAAGATCTAGCCGTGTTTGCTTTGTAGCTCTGTCGCATCCTCTTGAAATGGACATATATTGCTGATAACAGGTTTTTAATTCAAAGTGTACTTTCTTCATCAAAGTAAGATTCAAATTTATTGCAGTGTGTGAATGGCATCTGAAAGTGGTACTTTATTCCAAATAGCTATACAGTTCTTAAAAAATTATGGATGTTTTGAAGAAGCTTAGGGAAGTTTGACAGTAAGACATACAGCAATCTTCATTTGTCTTGGCTCAATTCATAGATTGATTTTGAGTGTGAACTTTGAATTTCCTTAGAAAATACTCTTTTTTTTTTGGTCTACCTAAAATTTTAGATTAGACACACAAGAATGTTGTATTTTGTGAGACCCTAAGCAAGGAGTAAGTCCACATTTTATAGGTTTGAAGGAAACAAAATATGTGTGTTTTTTTTTTATCTCATTAACCTACACATTAGAGATGGTTAAGCATGATCACAATGAAAATAGTCCATCCGATCAATTTCTCCATTACATCATATGGTAAATTTGATTTGGAAAGTTCATAGTACAAACTGTTCTCATTATAGTTTTTTTCTTTTGATTTGGATAACTTGCTGAATTTTTTTCTTTTTTATTGTAATAACTTCCTTTGTAGCAAATGCTTAGGTCTTACTAGTACTGTGTACTGAGGTGCTGTATTTTTATATGAACTGTAATCTCAGGTCAGGCATACAACAGTGGACTCATGCTGGATGCTCTGTGCATGATGTAACTTAATCTTCCATCTTATGGGAGTCTGTGTTGTGTGACTTGCCCTGTTTTGTTAATTCAGTCATCTTTTTATTATAAATCAAGCATTTCTTTGCATATTTCTTAGAATCTTTTTTATCTTGCTCATACTGTTTTTGTCTTCTACTAACTTTTAAAAAATGCTTAATTTTTTTTTTTTTGTTTTTATTGAGTTGATTAAAGCAGGGAAGGCTGACCAGATTAGACAGGATGCATGTTTTCCTCAGTTTTTGAACAGTATTCCCCAGTCTGTTACAAGTTTTTAAAAATACCAATGAGGTTTTTCACTGTGTTTGTCTGCCTTTGTGCAAAGATTGTTTTTTATTTATTCATTCAGATAAATCCCACAGATAAGTGATGAATGCCCATTGTGTGCCGTATGCATTGCAGGGGCCTGGCTAGAGATGCACTAATACACAAAATAGACAAAATACTTAACACAATATGTTAAAGGAATCTTAAGGAGAGAAAAACTGCTTTAAGAGGCAGTTTATGTTGTCTTTTATATATATGTATATTTTATATAACTAAAATCTAGTTATAAAATTGTCCTTTTTGCTGTTTTGGGCCTTAGAAGGAGATGCATAATATTTTAAAATTATTCAGTATTTTTCTGTTTAATTTTATATATGATTATGTTTGAAATGAAAACCATCTAATTAGTAGTAAAGCAAATGGTGACTGGAACTGAAATATAGGCTCCTACAGATAAATGAAGAATAATTGAATTAATAAACTGAATCTATTGTTTTTCCATTTTCCAGCTTTTGAAAACATTCTTCAGTTATTATTGAATGATTTGTAGAGTATATTTGATAATTATGAACTTAGTGTTAGCTTTTCTAAAAATTTGATTTCTCAGCAGTTATTTTAACATGTATATAATCTCCAATATTTATGGAGATTAGTTTATGTTAAGGCTTTTAAGACCTATTTATAAGTACAGATACTTAATTACATTCTTGCTTTGTACTCTTAATTCCACTTTTCTACATTATAATGTTTAGTGTAAATATACCTCAGTAATCTGTAAAGTCTTTCTAATTAAAAGATTTTTTTATTATAAAGTATTAGAATAAATATGTTCATGTGAAGATACATTCTTTGACTACAAATTACTGAGGTTAATTTTTTCTGCAGGATTTTCAGAATATCACTACTTCATCATCACAGCTCATGCTAACGGTTGCTTTCTATATTCATTGGGAAGTACTTGTATTTCTAATTTGCATGTAAGTTGTATTTGAAAAACTCATGTATGGAGTTATTTTTCAACTTATGTGTCTGTGAGAAATTTGTGAGAGAACTTTAGTAACACAGACTTAATAATAGCATATGTGTGCTAGGAGTAGTGCTGAGTCTTATATGCACTGTCTCTTTAATCTTCATGTAACCTGAGATAGATACTACTGTACACATTTTATACATATCTTTGCCTTAGTTTCTTAATGATTATACATATAAATAGTGAAGCTAGAATTCAGTTTTAGGTCTGTTTGAATCCAGGCCCCAAGTTAGCAGTTCCGTCCACCAGTGATGAGTGTATTGCAAGTTGGTGTTAAGATTGCGTCCTTAAACCTCCTTTTATGGAAATAACTTTGCAAGCTTGTATTTAATTTATAAATAAAATAAAATAAAACTTTATTGAGGTATACTTCATACAGCATAAAATTCACCCTTTTTCAGTGTACAATTCAGTGATTTTAGTAACTTTACTGAGTGCTGCAGCTGTTAACATAAGTCAGTTTTAGAACATTTTCATCCCTCCAGTAAGATCCCTTACATCCATTTACATTTAATCCCCATCTCCAACCCTAGGTAATCACTAATCTACTTTCTTTCTCCATATATTTATCTTTACTGGCATGTAAATAAATCATACAAAATATGGTATCCTATTTCTGGCTTCTTTTACTTACCATAAAGTGAAAGTGAAAGTGAAGTCCCTCAGTCGTGTCCCACTCTTCGCGACCCCATGGACTAACCCTATCAGGCTCCTCTGTCCATGGGATTCTCCAGGCTTGCGTCTGCCTGCAGTGCGGGAGACCCGGGTTCAATTCCTGGGTCGGGAGGATCCTCTGGAGAAGACAATGGCAACCCACTCCCAGCACTCTTGCCTGGAGAATCCCAGGGATGGAGGAGCCTGTCTGTCTGTGGCTCAGACAGTAAAGCGTCTGCCTGCAGTGTGGGAGACCTGGATTCGATCCCTGGGTTGGGAGGATCCCCTGGAGAAGGAAATGGCAACCCACTCCAGTACTCTTAGCTGGAGAATCCCAAGGATGGAGGAGCCTGGTGGGCTACAGTCCATTGGGTCCCAAAGAGTTGGACATTACTGAGCGACTTCACTTTCTTTCTTTCTTTCCTTACCATAATGTTTTTAAAGATTATCCTTGACACACAGCATGTGTTAGCAACTAACTTATCTCTTATTCTACATCTCTGTGTGACTTTCTTTACCTGAGTAAAATGTAGTCAGACTTACAAATAACTATCCTTGCTATTATCCAGAGATATTTAAATTCCAGAATTGGATGAGGAGTTTCACAACCTTGTTACAATTGCTGCTGTTAACTGTGATGTTCTAAGAGTGTCCTTTGTGTCATTAGCCTTTTCTTCGATCTTAAATAGACATTAACCTTTGCCATAATTTTTGGGAAATTATAAAGGTGGGGATGGTTTTGGACTCCTCCTTGCTCTGTGATTATTAGTATTAAAACTCACAAATATAGAATTTAATCTGTACCAGACTTGTCAGTCTCAGGGAGATGAATAGCTGGTAGTGGGTCATTTTCTTTCCTTTTTTTTTTTTTTAATTGGGGCTTCTCTGATAGCTCAGTTGGTAAAGAGACCCTGGTTTGATTCCTGGGTCAGGAAGATCTGCTGGAGAAGGGATAGGCTACCCACTCTAGTATTCTTGGGCTTCCCCCCCGCCCCCTTTTTTTTTCTTTTTTTTACTAGATATAGGTAAGTTAACTCACTTTGAAAATGCCTGGTCTTGTCATTATATATCATTTTTGCATCTTGACTGGTTTTGCTTTTCACATCTACATTTATACCCACCCCAAGAACATATAGTTGACTTTCAATAAATGCTAATTAAAATGAGCCAAACTAGAATTTAATTAATTTTATAAGTATTTAAAAATCAGTTGTCTTTTGAAGAGGATGGAGAAAAAACAGGTGTGTTCAGTCTCATTAATGTTTAAGGAAGAGAAGGCAGGCAAACTACCTAAACTCAGTTTCCTTTTTTGTTCATCTTTAATTTTTTTAATAAGTGAAGCTGTGATATTCTAAAGCAATATTCTTTTAGAGTCTAGCATCTAAAGAGAAATGTAAGTCAAATGTATCATTCTTTAATATCTTCAGTTTTTATTGACTCTGATAAATGCAAGCATTCAGGTATGAGTACTCTTAGCGTTTCTCTCTTTAGATATTAGTCTTTTTTTTTTAAGTTTCATGATTTTCTTGTAACTCATTTTGGGAAGAATAATGTTTGGTGAATGCTTAATTTTTAATAATTTATTTCTCAAAGTATTCTTGTTTTATTCTCATAAACTTCCCGTAACTTAAAAAATTACAGAAATACTTAGGGGTCTGGTTACACCAAAAAATACTGTGTAACCATAGCAAGCTTTCATAGCTTTTTTAGAGCTATGTAGAATGTGATTTATAAACTTCTCTTTAATGGTTTATAATATGAATTATACCAGTATTTTCAGTAACATTTTCATTTTAAAATTAGACTATAATTTAAATGCAACAAAGTTCAACATTTATATGACAACAATTTAGTGATTTTCTACAGATACCTGTAGTCATGTAGCCACCAGCAAAATCAAGTTATGGAACCTTTCTATCACCTCTTCCAAAATCTCTCTTCTGTTCAGTCCCTTTTTCTTCCCCCTGGAGTGTGTCAGCTTTCGATGGGGGGCAGCTAGCTCATAGTAAAGGTGTGGCCTGTTTATAGATTCCCTTCTTGTAGGGGAGACTGGCTGGCAGCTTGTTAGCTTGCAGCCCACTGTTTCTTGCTCTGCTGTCCATCCTTCACTCAAACCTGTCAGGTGACTGGTTCTCTTCACCAGGGCTCCTGGGTTTCTCTAGCTCAAAAGGCTGCCAGAGACTGAGGCAAATAGCATTTTCAGTTACATAATAAAGGATTTTGTAGCTAGATTTTATATACACACTTTCATGTATCTCCATTTGATTTCATTGAGCATTTTTTGCTTAGGTTTATGTTTTAAAAAGATAGTTACAAAGAGTAATAAAAATAGGAAAAGAGAAATGTGATTTTAATGTGAGATATTATGGGACTCTAATGTATTTTGTGACAATAAGCATAGTAGTTTAACTCTGAAAAAAGATTAACTTCAATTAAAAAAATTGTTTGACTGTTGTTCTGCATATTTGACTTAATTAGATGAATGTATTTACAGCCTTATATTTCAAGTTGAAATTTTTACCTAAATTGCATTTGAAGTAAGTTTGTTCATATGAGAAAGAATAGTGATACTATATAAATCCATATAAGTTTATCTTTATTTTTATTTCTTTTGGAGTGTTGAAAAATAATAGAAGTGAATCTAGGCTTTATTTTGATTAAAGATGTTTTCCTCCTAAATATGTCATTAATTCATCTGTAAATTTGTCTTGATTGAATGATTTTTAAATAACATGTTTTAAATTTTTAAATAATGTCTCAATTGGCTTTATATGGATAATAGTCCAGAATCTTAAATTTAACAGTTAATATAATTGATTCTGAGCATGTTTTCATCTGATGTTTTCTTTGTATCTTTCTTAGTACAGTTACTAGGGGCTTCCCTGGTGGCTCAGATGGTAAAGAATCTGCAGTGTGGGAGACCTGGGTTCAGTCCCTGGGTCTGGAAGATCCCCTTGAGAAGGAAGTGGCAACCTACTCCAGTATTATTGCCTGGACAATCCCATGGACAGAGGAGCCAGGTGCAGGCTACAGTCCATGGGGTTGCAAAGAGTCGGACATGACTGAGCAACTAACACTTCACCTTCTAGTACAAATACTAACTTGTAAAATCTTTGTTTATTTTGATTTGGGTTTTAGTTTGGTTACTTTCAACACTTTGCCAAATTGTAGGTATAAAAGATTCAATTCAGTTCAGTTCAGTTGCTCAGTCATGTCTGACTCTTTGCGACCCCATGAATCGCAGCACGCCAGGTCTCCCTGTCCATCACCAACTCCCGGAGTTCACTCAGACTCACGTCCATCAAGTAGGTGATGCCATCCAGCCATCTCATCCTCTGTTGTCCCCTTCTCCTCCTGCCCCCAACCCTTCCCAGCATCAGAGTCTTTTCCAGTGAATCAACTCTTCTCATGAGGTGGTCAAAGTACTGGACTTTCAGCTTTAGCATCATTCCTTCCAAAGAAATCCCAGGGTTGCTTTCCTTCAGAATGGACTGGTTGGATCTCCTTGTAGTCCAAGGGACTCTCAAGAGTCTTCTCCAACACCACAATTCAAAAGCATCAATTCTTTGGTGTTCAGCTTTCTTCACAGTCCAACTCTTACATCCATACATGACCACCGGAAAAACCATAGCCTTGACTAGACGGACCTTTGTTGGCAAAGTAATGTCTCTGCTTTTGAATATGCTATCTAGGTTGGTCATAACTTTCCTTCCAAGGAGTAAGCGTCTTTTAATTTGTTAGCATACAGTGTCCTTAATAAAAGAGAAATATCATGGTTAGAAAGCACTACATTTAGTCTAAAGGTTTTTCTTATTTATTTTTTTTTAGTAATTGCCCCTAAATTACTTTCTTGTGTTTGGTGATTTAATCTTTTTTAATACACTGCTGCCGCTGCTGCTGCTGCTGCTAAGTTGCTTCAGTCATGTCCGACTCTGTGGGACCCCATAGATGGCAGCCCACCAGGCTCCCCCTTCCTTGGATTCTCCAGGCAAGAGCACTGGAATGGGTTGCCATTTCCTTCTCCAATGCATGAAAGTGAAAAGTGAAAGTGAAGTTGCTCAGTTGTGTCCGACTGTTAGCGACCCCATGGACTGCAGCCCACCAGGCTCCTCCGCCCATGGGATTTTCCAGGCAAGAGCACTAACTTCAAGTATAGGAACAAATAGTCATTGGAGATCCCTGTGTTCAAAAGATCATACAGTGCATAGTTTGTCATAGAAGAAAATCTCTAAGCACAGCATCATAATACTCTTGTATAACATTTTGACTTAATTCCACTGCATACAGTGATTTCTTTGAACCTCACAACCGACATTTGAAATAAACAAGTCAGTTATTTTTACCTCTTTTAATAACCTCTTTTTCAGAAAACTAAGATGGGAAATAGATGGGGAATCAGTGGACACAGTGTCAGACTTTATTTTTTTGGGCTCCAAAATCACTGCAGATGGTGATTGCAGCCATGAAATTAAAAGACGCTTACTCCTTGGAAGGAAAGTTACGACCAACCTAGATAGCATATTAAAAAGCAGAGATATTACCTTGCCAACAAAGGTCCGTCTAGTGAAGGCTCTGGTTTTTCCAGTAGTCATGTATGGATGTGAGAGTTGGACGGTGAAAAAAGCTGAGCGCCGAAGAATTGATGCTTTTGAATTGTGGTGTTGGAGTAGACTCTTGAGAGTCCCTTGGACTGCAAGGCTATCCAACCAGTCCATCCTAAAGGAGGTCAGTCCTGGGTGTTCATTGGAAGGACTGGTCCTGAGGCTGGCACTCCAATACTTTGGCCACCTCATGCGAAGAGTTGACTCGTTGGAAAAGACCCTAATGCTGGGAGGGATCAGGGGCAGGAGGAGAAGGGGACAACAGAGGATGAGATGGCTGGATGGCATCACTGACTCGATGGACATGAGTCTGAGTGAACTCCGGGAGTTGGTGATGGACAGGGAGGCCTGGCGTGCTGGGATTCATGGGGTCGCAAAGAGTTGGACACGACTGAGCGACTGAACTGACTGACTGTTACAGATATGGAAACGGATGATTAGGAAAGATGATGCAATGGATTGAGAGAGATGAATTTTGCCATATCTAGAAATGCACTTATTCTAGATGTTTAGTTCTAGGTCTAGTTTAGTGTTGGTGATAGAGCCATTAATAGTAGTTGGTAATAATGAGTTTTTGATAATGGCTTTGATTGTATTCATTATAATTTATAACTGTAAAAATATTTCCAGTTTCCTAGATGAATCTGTTACTACTCAGCGCTTTTTAAGTTTCAGCTGTTTTTTTTTTTTTTTTTTTTTAATTTTTTACTTATATGGCTGTAATGAGTCTTAGTTGCAGCATGTGTGGCTAGTTCCTCAACCAGGGCTGGAACCTAGGCCTGCCACAGTGAGCGTGCAGAGCCTTTGCCACTGGACCACCAGGGAAGGCCCGTTCAGTTGCTCTAAAAATATTTTTTTGATACCTGTCAAGTGCGAACTGTTGTGTTGTAGGCCTTCGAGTCCCAATATGAGTAAGATACAGGTCTTTGTATTTTCTTTCTTGATTCTCTAAGTATTTAGAGAGGAGTTCTTAGTCCTTGGTGGCTTGGATGGTAAAGAATCTACCTGCAGTGCAGGAGACCTGGGTTCAATCCCTGCGTTGGTAAGATCCCCTAGAGAAGGAAATGACAACGCACTCTAGTATTCTTGCTTGGAGAATTCCATGGACAGAGGAGCCCAGCAGGCTATAGTCCATGAGGTCACAAAGAGTCGGACACAACTGAGTGACCTTCACTCACTCTCGGTTACCAGCTAATACATACATCTGAAGCCAAATTTGTGTAATTTGTTTTTGGAAGAAAGTTCTATTTATATTGTTTTCCTGCCTGAAACACTTTACTTCTCATAGCTTTTATTGTAAAGATTAGAACATTTAAAACTTTCAGTGATATCCTCTAATGTCTGGCCCCTTCTTAACTGTCTGGATTCATCTGAATATCTTCCTCTCTATCCCTTCCCAACTTCTTGACTTTTTCAGTGTCTTTTTTTTTTTTAAAGCCAAGTCTTTCACCGTACTGTCTCAGTAGTCAGTGGCCTAAATAATTTTTACTCACTCCTCAGATACTGACTCAATTGATCTTTTCTCTGGATCATATCCCCCTATTATATTTTTTAACAGATTATTTTTCCTGCTTTGCATTGTACTTTTCATAGGAGTGATTTTTACACTTTTCTTTTTTGGGTGATTATTTAATAGCATTTTCCCTTTTTACATTAAGTTCAGTAAGGACTGTCTCTTTTTCTATGGAGGTCATTAATCTTCAAAACCTTGAAACTATGGAAAATACAAATAAATACTTATTGACATGCAGTTGCTAATTTCTTCAGCCATTCTAGTGGTTTTGATTTTTTGATCAAGATTTTAGTTTGTATGCTTTTTTCTGATGACCAAATTTGTATCGTTTGTGCTTACATAATATATGTAAAATGTGCTCTTGGCCAGAGCAAAAACCAATGACTTTAATTACTGAAATTAAACTAAAATTTTAGTGATTTTTTTTCTTATCAGAATTCTCAAAATAATATTTGGAAGTTTTTAATTACGTATATAAGATATACTGCATGAACACACTTCTTTTTTTTTGTAAGTAAACATTTTTGCTTAAGTACGGGACCTGTCTATATTGAATTAACTTGTGTGAGAGATGATGAGATTATTGAAGAAACAACATTTTGCTCTCTTGTATTTTGTTGGTTTGCTACCACCTATAGTTCATTGTAAGATTTTGAACTTTATATGTTACAATAAGACATTCATTAAATTTTAATTTTAGTGATGGACAACTTTTATTTCTCATTTTCTCTGTCCATATGTCATCTAATATTTAAGTTCCAAATATTTCAAAAATTTGGAAAATGATAAAATGTTCTCATATCTCAGTAGAATATAATTTGTATTTTGCAGGTATGTGAAATGGTCAAATGGTGGTAATTAAATAAATATAGCAGTTAATATTGTAGGAATATTGATAAAGTGATACACTGGCTAGTGAATGTAAATCTTGATTCAAACAACAGAATGTCAAGTATGCATTAAAAGACCAATGTGGAAGAGTGTGTAGTTAATGTAGAAAAATCTTGATTGCTGAGATACGTTGCTTAGTCATAAAAAGCAGGCTTATATATATATATATATGTATATATAACACATATATATATGTATATCTTCATTAAAATTATAAATATGTCTATGAATCATAAAGAGACAGAGGCATGTAGATCTGTTTGCTGAATTCATAAAAAGTGGTTATTGTGGGGAGTGGAGTGGGAAGGAGGAGGAAAGAGGGACTTTAACCTTTCATTTTACCTACCATTTAGGTAAAGAAGTTTTTTCTCATCCATGAGTGTTGATATATTGTGTAAGTTAAAGAGTCATTGTGTGCAGAATGAAATACAAATTTCTAAGCTTTTTAAACTGCTTTCATTTCTCAGTTGAATTAGTGAGTTTTGTACTCATTTTATTTTGGAAAAAGTGATCTAATCTTATTTTACTGTACAGGATATGAGTAATAACAAAAATACATTTTTGGAACCAATTTGTAGGTTCAGACCTTGCATTTGGGGACTTTGTATAAATCTTTAGATCCAGCTGTTGCTGAGGATATTCTTGCAATTGCGTGAGGTGTGTTGATTTTAAAAGAATGGATGATTGTCCTGAAGTGTACGTATGGCAAAAATTTTATAGTATTGCTATGAATGTGAATGGATTGTTTAATTCCTTTGCATGAGTATTTAAAGCCACTTCCATGTTTTTTATTTAAAATTTTGGAGGAAGAATTTTCTTTACAGAAATGTCAGATTGGTCCAAAAATTTTATCAGCTCTGTATTGTAATTTGTCAGCAAATGATACAGACAGAATCTTTTAAAGTGTTTGTTAATTAGGGCATATTCATTTTCAGTCTTTGCTACTGCACAATCAAGACCTACTTGTTTCTTTTTCCTTAAATTTGTCCTGGAGTTTGTCCAAGTTGAGTTCTAATGAATTGTTTATCCCACTAGTTACATTAGGATTTATTTTTCCCTAGAGAGTAATGTTTGAATTGATAGTTTTTAAACCTATTCTATAAAATGAACATATGTTCTAACTTGGACTTCTGGATATGTGAAATAGGCATTTGTTAAATAAATTATTTTATTTTCACGAACTTAACTGTTAAAATGTAAGTTTAGTGATATTTCAAAAATATGAAGTAAATCCAGAAGTTGTTAGGTAATTTTAGTATAACTTTTATTGAGCTGTTTTGTTTTAAGCAAAGTTTAAATAAATTTGTAGTGGTATAAATCACAAGGAAGATTATACTTTTATTGTTCATTTTCATTGACATTTTAATGAGCTCCCAAAATAGCTTAAAGTTATATAAAATCTATTGATCTCTTTAAAAAAATAATTGAAGCAAATACAGTATAATGGTATGGTTTGCTGAATTGTGTTTGTTGAAATGGATCCATGGATGTTTCCTATTTTCTATATTAACCTGTTAGAAATATCTCAAAGTTGAAAAAAATAAAAGAGAAAAAACCCTCTTCATTGATACTGTTACACTAACAGGTACATCCTATATTCTACCATCTGCCAAATCATTTATAAATGGTTTTAGTTCAGATGATACTGGAGTATTTAGCAGAAATATAATAAAATGTAATTTTATTTGCAGTCAGTTACAGCTGGAAAATAAATCACAAAACATTCCCTACGTGTATGGTATAATTTACTTGTTTGTTATTGAATTTTGGCTTTTGTACAAAGTATAAATTCTTTCCTTTGATGTTGAATTAAGTTGAACCTGAAGGAGAGCGTTACCTTCTACCCTTGGGCAGTATTAAAATATAGAATAAATTAATCTTTTTGAATTTGCATATGTTTAAGTTTTTATTCAAATCTGTGTTATCCTTTTGGGAATCATTTTATGTGACATATGATGGCTTGCAAGTTAGACTACCATATACAGTAGCTGAATTTTTTATGAAATGGTAAAGGCCCACTTGTAAAAAGAATCCTGACTGTAATTTTGCCTTATAAATAATTATTGCTAGAGTTATAAGAACATGGCTCTGGCTACACCATAGGACTTCCTGAATACCACAGAATATCTGGCTAAAGATAGATATTAATAAGCTAATTATACATATTTATATTGTAGGTTTCCAAATGTGTGTTCTGTTTACTTAGTATCATTACTGGTAAACTGTTGTGTTTTTCTTTTTTTGTTCAAGAATTTTGAACAGAAATTTGAGAACATAGTAGAGAGAGAACCACCACTCAACTGTTATACCCGCAATAATAGAAAAGAAAATGACTTAAATAATGGGCACAATGTTAGAAAACCTAAAGAAACCAGTAAGAATAAATATAAATGTATGAATTAGATACTATTTTTTCTCCTCCCTCATTTGATTGCTATTAATATTAATAATTAATGTTATTAATATTAATAATTATTAATATTAATATTATCAAATTAGTATTATTAATATTATCTCTATTATGTTGCTTGCGTGGTTTAAGGAATGTTTTATTTGGTACATTTTAAAATTTATTAAATTTTTTGAAAACTTTTTGGCCCCACCACATGGCATGTGGAATCTAGTTCCCTGACCAGGGACTGAACCTTCTGCCCTTGCAATGGAAGTGTGGAGCCTTAACCACTGGACTGCCAAACCCTTCAGAACGTATCTGTCTCTGTCTATTTATTACAGTCCTTTGATTTTTTGGCAAAATGTGACCAGGTTTGTCGAGTGAACGCCAAATCCAAGTAGAGCCACATATTACTATTATGTATTTGAGAGTTGTATGGACAGGGCTATGTAGATGTCTTAATGTTCAGCTGTTTATTTAAATTATGTGACACGCTAATGGAGACAAATACTTCAGGGAGTTTTTTAATTTAAATTGAGATAAAATTCACATAATATAAATTTACTATTTTAATTATTTTAAACTGTTTGATTCACTGATTTTTAGTATATTCACATTGTTGTGCAGTCAGCATCACCATCTAACTCCAGGGCGTTTTCACAACTCCAACAAAGAAATCCTGACTCTCTGATTCTGGATAGAGACCGCCACATACGACATGTGGCATTTTCTGTCAGTGGCACTAGTGGTAAAGAATCTGTCTGCCAATATAGGAGATGCCAGAGATGCAGGTTCCATCCTGGGTAGGTAAGCTCCCTTGGAGAAGGAAATGGCAACTGATTCCAGTATTCTTGCCCGAAAAATTCCATTGACAGGAGCCTGGCAAGCTACAGTCCATGGGGTTGTAAAGAGTTGGACATGACTGAATGACTGAGCTTTTCTTTTACTTACCATGTTTTCAAGGTTTCTCCATGTTGGGCATGTATCAGTACTTCATTACTTTTTATGGCCAAATACTACTACTGTATAGGGATATTTTGTTTATTTATCAATTGTAGCTTTGCATCTTTTCCACTTCTTGTGCTGTGCCTAGTCATTCAGTCATGTCCAACTCTTTGCGACCCCATGGACTATAGCCAGCCAGGCTCCTCTGTCCGTGGGGACTCTCCAGGCAAGAATACTGTAATGAATTGCCATGCCTTTCTCAGGGGATCTTCCCAATCCAGGGATTAAACTTAGGTCTCCTGTGTTGCAGGCAGACTCTTTACTGTCTGAGGCACCAGAGAAGCCTACTTCTTGGGTAATAATAATGCTGCTGTGAACATGCATGTATGAACTCTAAGGTAAACAGGTTTTCAATTCTGTTGGCTACATACCTGACAATACAGTTGCTGTTTTTACATTTTTGATAAACTGTCAAGTGTTATACACAGTGGTTGTACTATTGTATACATCCACTTCAAAGTCTGAGAGTTCTAATTCCTCCCCATCCTTGCCTACACTTGTTATTTTGTTGTTGTTGTTGTTGTTGTTGTTTTCCTTCTCCTTTTATGTCCAACCTAGTGGGTATGAAGTGGTATCTCTTTGTGTTTTGTTTTCTTTGTCTTCTCTATGTGTGGCATGTAGGATCTCAGTTCCCTGACTGAGTATTAAACCCGTACTCCCTGCAATAAAACTGCTAAACCACTGGACCTCCAGGAAGTCCCTCTGTGTGGTATTGATTTTCATTTCCCTAATCAGATCAGATCAGATCAGTCACTCAGTCGTGTCTGACTCTTTGCGACCCCATGAATCGCAGCACGCGAGGCCTCCCTGTCCATCACCAACTCCTGGAGTTCACTCAGACTCACGTCCATCGAGTCAGTGATGCCATCCAGCCAATCTCATCCTCTGTCGTCCCCTTCTCCTCCTGCCCCCAATCCCTCCCAGCATCAGAGTCTTTTCCAATGAGTCAGCTCTTCGC
>NW_011495050.1:22785777-22786535 GCF_000754665.1 Bison bison bison | reverse complement strand
AGGTTGGTCATAACTTTCCTTCCAAGGAGTAAGCGTCTTTTAATTTCATGGCTGCAGTCACTATCTGTAGTGATTTTGGAGCCCAGAAAAATAAAGTCTGACACTGTTTCCACCGTTTCCCCATCTATTTCCCATGAAGTGGTGGGACCAGATGCCATGATCTTCGTTTTTTGAATGTTGAGCTTAAAGTCAACTTTTTCACTCTCCACTTTCACTTTCATCAAGAGGCTTTTTAGTTCCTCTTCACTTTCTGCCATAAGGGTGGTGTCATCTGCATATCTGAGGTTATTGATATTTCTCCCGGCAATCTTGATTCCAGCTTTTGCTCATCCAGCCCAGCATTTCTCATGATGTACTCTGCATATAAGTTAAATAAGCAGGGTGACAATATACAGCCTTGACATACTCCTTTTCCTATTTGGAACCAGTCTGTTGCTCCATGTCCAGTTCTAACTGTTGCTTCCTGACCTGCATACAGATTTCTCAAGAGGCAGATCAGGTGGTCTGGTATTCCCATCTCTCAGAATTTTCCACAGTTTATTGTGATCCACACAGTCAAAGACTTTGGCATAGTCAATAAATCAGAAATAGATGGTTTTCTGGAACTCTCTTCCTTTTTCCATGATCCAGTGGATGTTGGCAATTTTATCTCTGGTTCCTCTGCCTTTTCTAAAACCAGCTTGTACATCAGGAAGTTCACGGTTCACATATTGCTGAAGCCTGGCTTGGAGAATTTTGAGCATTACTTTACTAGCGTG
>NW_011495050.1:22742955-22785319 GCF_000754665.1 Bison bison bison | reverse complement strand
CCTTTGGTATCTCTGATTTTCTTGAAGAGATCCCTGGTCTTTCCCATTCTGTTGTTTTCCTCTGTTTCTTTGCATTGATCGCTGAAGAAGGCTTTCTTATCTCTTCTTGCTATTCTTTGGAACTCTGCATTCAGATGTTTATATCTTTCCTTTTCTCCTTTGCTTTTCGCTTCTCTTCTTTTCACAGCTATTTGTAAGGCCTCCCCAGACAGCCATTTTGCTTTTCTGCATTTCTTTTCCATGGGGATGGTCTTGATCCCTGTCTCCTGTACAATGTCACGGACCTCATTCCATAGTTCATCAGGCACTCTATCTATCAGATCTAGGCCCTTAAATCTATTTCTTTCTTCCACTGTATAATCATAAGGGATTTGATTTAGGTCATACCTGAATGGTCTAGTGGTTTTCCCTACTTTCTTCAATTTAAGTCTGAATTTGGCAATAAGGAGTTCATGGTCTGAGCCACAGTCAGCTCCTGGTCTTGTTTTTGCTGACTGTATAGAGCTTCTCCATCTTTGGCTGCAAAGAATATAATCAATCTGATTTCGGTGTTTGCCACCTGGTGATGTCCATGTGTAGAGTCTTCTCTTGTGTTGTTGGAAGAGGGTGTTTGTTATGACCAGTGCATTTTCTTGGCAAAACTCTGTTAGTCTTTACCCTGCTTCATTCCGTATTCCAAAGCCGAATTTGCCTGTTACTCCAGGTGTTTCTTGACTTCCTACTTTTGCATTCCAGTCCCCTATAATGAAAAGGACATCTTTTTTGGGTGTTAGTTCTAAAAGGTCTTGTAGGTCTTCATAGAACCGTTCAACTTCAGCTTCTTCAGCATTACTGGTTGGTTTATAGACTTGGATTACTGTGATATTGAATGGTTTGCCTTTGAAACGAACAGAGATCATTCTGTCGTTTTTGAGATTGCATCCATGTACTGCATTTCGGACTCTTTTGTTGACCGTGATGGCCACTCCATTTCTTCTGAGGGATTCCTGCCCGCAGGCTACTGTAAATAAGCTGCTGACACTGTCATTATGTAAATATTATTGCAGACTCACGGGAAAATTCTTTTCAGATAGATTCCTGAAAGATGAATTAGAGGCTGGGAGGCCTTGTTAGTCCTATAGGTTAAAAGAATCATTTGTTGTTGGTTAGATGCTGAGTCGTATCTGAGTCTTTTGTGACCCATGGACTGTAGCCCACCAGGCTCCTGTCCATGGTATTTTCCAGGCACAAATACTGAAATGGATTGCCATTTCCTTCTCCAGAGGATCTTCTCCTCAAGGGGTCAAACCCATGTCTTCTGCATTGCAGGCAGATTCTTTACTGCTGAGCCACCAGGGAAGCCTTAAAGTCATACATTATCTTTATTTGAATTTCCCTTTTTACTGGTTAGGCTCAAGAATCTTTTCATGGTTATGGATCATTTCTATTTTTACATTCTGTGCATTTTTTATTTATATCTTTGTACCATTTTTGAATTGAGGTATATTTTTTTCTTTAATGAATTTATAATTTTTTCTCTTAAAATGATTCCTATTTATTCTTCAGGATTCAACTTAAATACAACAACTGCACTTTTCCCTCAACCATTTTAGTGTATCTCACAGGAACTTGTTTTCAGCATTGTTTCTCAGCATTTGTTTTGTTAAATTCTAATTACTGGTTTATTGTCTCACAACTGGATTCTGAATTCTTTGTGTAAACATAGTCCCTGTGTCTTCAATTACTAGCAGAGAACATTGTGTCTGTTAAGCTTACAAAGTTGCTCATGACTGAGGGACAAAGCGCATAATTAATTTTAACTGTAGTTTCTGTGGTAGATTGGGCAGGGATGATTATGTTGTTTTCATTGTGTAGTCACTAAGTCGTGTCCAACTCTTCGTGACCCCATGGACTGTAGCCTGATAGGCTCCTCTGTCCTTAGGATTCTACCTGAATCATCTGCCTGAATCACTCTCCAGAAATCCACACAACTGTCACTTACTTCCTTCTAGTCTGCTTAAGTTTTGCTTGGAATTAAACCTTTCCTTTTAATAAGATCTACACTGTGTGTGTGAAAGTCGCTCAGTCATGTCCGACTCTTTGCGACTGCATGGACTGTGCAGTCCGTGGAATTCTCCAGGCCAGAATGCTGGAGTGGGTAGCCTTTCCCTTCTCCGGGGATCTTCCCAACCCAGGGATCAAACCCAGGTCTCCCGCATTGCAGGCGGATTCTTTACCAGCTGAGCCACAACTACCCACTGTATATGAAATTGCTCCCTCTTCAGTAGTTCCTGTTCCATGCTCTTCTTTTCCTATTTCTGAGGGCATTTGTCTTCTAACTTCCTTAAATCAGTTGTTTATGTTTATTATTTGATTTTTAAAATGCTTCCTATCCCCATTAAAATGAGGACACTGGGATTTTATTTTATTGTTCTTTCTTTTGTTCATTGATGTTTTAAAATGGCTAGTACTAACTTGTGGAGAAGGTGATGGCACCCCACTCTAGTACTCTTGCCTGGAGAATCCCATGGATGGAGGAGCCTGGAAGGCTGCAGTCCATGGGGTCAGGAAGAGTCGGACATGACTGAGCGACTTCACTTTCACTTTTCACTTTCATGCATTGGAGAAGGAAATGGCAACCCACTCCAGCGTTCTTGCCTGGAGAATCCAAGGGACGGGGGAGCCTGGTGGGCTGCCATCTGTGGGGTTGCACAGAGTCGGACATGACTGAAGTGACTTAGCAGCAGCAGCAGTACTAACTTGCCTCAGTCATGTCCTCGTCTTTGTGACTGCATGGACTGTAGTTCGACGGGCTCCTCTGTCAGTGTGATTCTCCAGGGAAGAATAATGGAGTGGGTTGCCTTGCTCTTCTTCAGGGGATCTTCCCAACCGAGGGATCAAACCTGCGTCTCTTATGGCTCCTGCATTGTAGGTGGGTTCTTTACCACTAGTGCCACCTGGGATACTTCCTAAGTAGGTAGTGCCTGACTACTATACATAGGCATTTAATAAATATATGTTGATTTTATAGATTTTTCTAGAGAACAGCTTTACTATGAAGCGTGAATACCAGCTAGGGTTAACATGAGACCTAAACAGTCAAAGTCATAGTAGCATTGTAGCTCTTTTGTTTTTTCACAACCCTAGAACTGCAAAGTAAAAATCCAGTCTTGACTTTGAAGGATATTAGGTTTATTATTAATAGCAAGATGGTTCTTAGCTGCAATACCAATGGCTAGAAAAGGAGCCCATTGACTTTAAAGATGACTGAAATTAGAAGCATTTCAGGAAGCATTCTTCTTTGGTGATCTTGTGATTAAGAATCTGTGCTTTCAATGCAAGGGACATGGGTTTGATACCTGGTCGGGAAACTAAGATCCCATATGCTGCACAGCGCAGCCGAAAAACAATAGAATAGTGTCTGCAGAGAGTTGGAAAAAAAAAAAAGCCTGCCTGGAAAATGTAAAAGTAACCAATTAACATGAGACTGTCAGTGTCTCATCAGCATAGAGTATTGCTTGAAACCCCTTTATAGTCGTATGGTTAAGTAGCCCCCATACACTGGTTGTTTTTACTAGTCTGTAGTGGACAGGTTCGGGAATTTTGTAGAAGGGGAGTTCTGGAAAAGTCCTGGTCCCTCCATGTTACTTTATTAAAATGCATGCCCATAGCACTTTTTTTCTCTATTCGTTGTTTTCTCCAGGCGTATCAATTATGTATATTTTAGGTTATCCTTTTCAGACAATCATATCAATGTCCTTTTCTATCATTTTATACTTTTGCGAAAGTTGTCTGTGACTTTCTCAATTTCATTTGCTCTGTTCTTCAGTGTATTTTATGTTTTTAATATCTAAATATCTGAGGATTTTACAGATACTTTTATTAGTTTATAGTTTAATTCCAGTATAATCTGCACGTATGTTCTGTATGATTTCATTCCTTTTAATTTTATTGAATTTGGTTTAGTAAATATAAATTGGTGCAGCCGCTGTGGAGAACAGTGTGGAGATTTCTCAGAAAGCTAAAAACAGAACTATCATATGATCCAGTAGTTCAACTCCTGGGTAAATGTTTAAAAAAAATAGAAACACTAATTTGAAAAGATAATGTACTCTAGTGTTCGTAAGCAGCATTATTTGCAGTTGCCAAGATATAGAAACAAGTGTCCATCTACAGAGGAATGGATAAAGAAGATGTGGTGTGTGTATATACACACAGTGGAATACTACTCAGCTGTAGAAAAGAATGAAATTTTGCCATTTGCAACAATGTGGATAGACTTGAAAAATACTGGGCTAACTGAAATAAGTCAAATACTGTATGATATCATTTATATGTGGAATCTAAAAAAAATACAACAGACTAATGAATGTAATAAGAAAAAAAAGAAAAAAGAAGCAGACACACAGATACAGAGAACCAAGTAGTGGGTACCAAGGGGAGAAGGGGAGACACAAACAGTGGGATGTAAAATAGGTTCAAGGATGTATTGTGCAACATGAGGAATGTAGCCAATATTTTGTAATAACTGTGAATGGAAAGTAACCTTTCCAAATTGTGCAGAAAGTAAATTTAAGAAAAGAGAATAAGGATTTACTACTAGTAATTAGTAGTAAATTAATTAGTATTAGTATTATTTTTATTTTTGATGATTGACTTGATTAAAGTATAATGCTCGAGCAGTATATATGTGTATGAATATGTGTGTGGACATTATTCTAGCTTGTATTTCTTATTATTGTTACAGGTTCTGAAATAAAGTTAGTAGAATTGCATTTCTCGTTGATGGAACTCTAATTAAAATAATGTCCCTGGATACCTTTTTGTCTTGCAATTTTGTTTCATATTTTTTTTTTAATAAATATCACTTAATATATTGTTTGTTATGCTTTCTGTTTTCTTATGCAGGACCAAAAGATCTCAGATTGCTGTAACTGAAGGCATTTTTGAGCTTCCAAATCTCACAGTTCAAGCTACAAGAGCTCAGACACTTCTGCTTCAAGCAATATATCAAAGTTGGTCTCATAGTGGAAATGTCAGCTCTTTAGCAGTTAATGAAGCTTTGATGAATGAAGTTTTCCAGACTGTAGGTAAGAACACCGTCTTCTTGACAAGTCTATGGAAAACTCTTATTAGAAGTGACTAATATTTTATCATTCAAATTCATTTGTATAGCATGATCAACTTAAATTGAAGTGTATTTCTGTGAAAGCAGGCATTTATAGTTCCTGTGGAAAATCCAAGATATGAGTTAAGTCATTCATTTTTGTTCTCTGCTATCAACTTGTAGATATATTTTATACTTGCAAGGGATTATTTTTTACCAAGTCTTTGTTCAAATTCTTGGACAACTTTTGAGGGGATCAGTGTGTATATTTGAAATGATTAAAGTCAATTATAAATATAATATATTTGATTATGCTGGTAGAGTGGAATAAAATTCCTTTTTTTATTTTATTTTAAATTTATTTTTTTTTTAACTGAAAGATAATTGCTTCACAGAATTGTGTTGGTTTCTGCCAAACATCAACATGAATCATAGGTATACATATGTCCTCTCCCTCTTGAACCTCCCTCCCACCTTCCTCCCCATCCCACCCCACTGGGTTGTTACATTACAATATGTAAAATAGATAGCCTGTGGCCATTTGCTGTATGATTCAGGGAACTCAAACTGAGTGCTGGAAAAAAATTCTTAATTGCAGTATTTTAGCATTTGTAAGCAAGTTATTTATTTTATTTATGTGAAAAACTTGAGTCTTACACCCTGAATGAACTACTGAAAATTAAAAATTTACTTTGATGCCAGTATTATCTTCATCTTATCACTCACTTTATACATAAATAGGAAAACTTAGAGAAGCCTTGCTTCTTTTACATTGTATCAGCTCAAATAAAGTTACTTTTGTTGGTAACATAAAAGGATGTATTTTTATTAAGTGTAGTATGCTTAAGATGTTACTTTATACATTATTTATTTAGTAAAATAAATTTGGTTTTGTTGTTATACAATGCTTTTTAAGGTTTTAAGGTCAGACTTTACTATGGGGAGTGTTTTATAAATTCTTAAAAGACACAGTTTAATTAGAGCCTTTTAACATTTGATATAGCCATTGCCTAATGCAAAGTTTTATGGTTGTTTTTTGTCAGATTTTTAGGATTCTATAAAGAGATTATAGGACTGATGTTTCATTTGTTTAGAAATTCTTAGCTTATGAAAGGGCTTTGAATTCTCTAAATCCTCTGAGATAGTGTACAGATCTTCTTATATGTATATACACCTATACACATATCCATATTTATATTCTCTTTTTGATTTGATGCTTTTATTAAATGTAGTGACTCTGTTTCTTAGTCTTTTGAATTATATCTATTTTTATCATATTAACATAGTTATAATTGTTTTATCTTTGGTTGGTTTTTGCTATACTTCTATTTTCATTATTTTACTTAAAACCTATCTATATTTTTATGCTTTAGGTATATGTCTTGGAAATAGCATAGAACTAGATATTTTAGATCAAATTTTATAATCTGCCTTTTTGCTAGTAAATTCAATTCATTTATACTTGTGATTGTATTTTTTGTCTTTGTTTCTATCATCTTACTGTTTCATTTCCTTTTATACTGTTTTAGTTACCTACTTTTTAAAAAAATGCTATTTTTCTCATTTAATTTTCCTTTGTATAATTGTTTGAAATTTGTATCCTCTTACTGAATTATTAACTTACAAAATAACTGATACTGCTTTGAAAAACAATTTGTTCTTCAGAAAGTTAAATGTAGAGTTAATATGTGTGCATACAAGTTGCTTCAGTTGTGTCCAATTCTGTGCACCCCTATGGACTGTAATCCACCAGCTCCTTTGTCCATGGAGATTCTCCAGGCAAGAATACTGAAGTTGGTTGCCATGCCCCCCTCCAGGGGATCTCTGGACTCAGGGATCAAACCCGGTCTCTTAGGTCTCCTGCATTGGCAGATGGGTTCTTTACCTCTAGCGCCATCTGGGGTATAACCCAGCAGTTTTACTCATATATATATATATATGTAGCCGAGAATTGAAAACACATATCTACATAACATCTTATACATGAATTCATAGCATTGTTATCTTTTCCTTTTTTGTATGCAGAAGTGTTTATTGATTTATTTTTATTAAAAATTAAAAAAATTATTTTTCTTCATGCTGCACAGTATGTGGACTCTTAGTTCCTCAACCAGGGATTGAACCCATGCCCCTTGAAGTGAAAGCATAGAGTGTTAACCAGTGGACCACTCAGGAATTACCAAAAGTATTTATTTTTTAATAACAATTTTATATATTTAAGGTGTGCAACATGATGTTTTTATATATTTAGTGAAAGGATTACCAGTCAAGCTAATTAACATACCTTCTCACATAGGTACCATTTTTTTTCCTATGATGAGAGCACCTGAAATTTACTCTTAACAAATTTCCAGTATATGGTACAGTATTATTACCTAAAATCATCATGCTGTACTTTAGATTTCTAGAATTTACTCATTGTATAAAACTGCATCTTTGTATTCTTTGATCAATATCTCTTATTTCCCCCACTTCCCTACTTCTGGTAAACAGTATTCTGCCCTCCGCTTCTATGAATTTGACCTTTTAAAATTCCACATGTAATGGAGATCACATAGCATGTATTCTTAACAGCCAAAAGGTGGAAACAGTACAAATGTCTCTTACTGATGAATGGATAAGCAAAATGTGTTATATCTTTACAATGAAATATTATTCAGACATAAAAAGGAATGAGGTACTGATACTTCATTATCTTATGTGGATGAACCTTGAAAATATTAATGCTAATTAGAAGAAGCCAGATGCAAAAAGTCTCATATTTTGATTCTAGTTTTATGAAATGCTTAGAATAGGCGGATCCATAGAGAGAAGTAGTAGATTAATGGTTGCCAGAGCCTGGGGAAAGGAGGGATGGGGAATGACTTCATGAGTTTCTTTTGGATTGATGAAAATGTTCTTGAAGTAGATAGTGGTGAAGTTTTCACTCTTGTGAATATGGTAAATTCCTCTTAATTGTGTACTTTAAAAGGATGAATTTTATGTTACATGAATTTTATCTTGTTAAAAAAATGTTTTAAATGGATGACTGTTTTAACTGGATTGAATTATGTGTTGTGGTCTGAATGTTTGTGTCCCACCAAAATTCATATGTTGAAATTCTAATGCCATTTTCATGGCATTAGGAAATGTGGAGCCTTTGGGGGTTGATTAGATCATGAGAGTGTAGTCATGAGATCAGTGTCCATATTAAAAGAGGCCAGAGAGTAGCTCCCTTAACCCTGCTATCATCTGAGGACAGATGAAGAAGTAGGTAGTCTGGAGCAGGAGGTGGTTCTCACCAGACCGTGACCATGCTGGCAGACTGATTCTGGACTTTCTGTATCCAGAACTGAGAGAAATAAATTTCTGATAGCAGCCCTAAGGGACTAAAACATTTTGTCATTACCATTCATATGACCATTATTTTATTAGAGTTACTGTACAAAAGCTTTTCTTTCAGATTTTCACCTGAATCGTCTACAGTGAAGCCGTTCTTTAGCAGAAGCATTTATCACTGTTTGAAATTAACTAATTCTTTTTTTTGTTGTTGTTGTTTATCAGATTTCTATTTTCTGTGACATTCCTTCCAGAGTTTTTTGTTTGTTTTGTTTTTTGGTTGGGTATCTCATAGTATTTGTTGTTTGATGTTCAGTTGCTAAGTCATATCTCACTCTTGGGACCCGTGGACTGCTGCACGCCAGATTTCCCTGTCCTTCACTGTCTTCCGGAGTTTGCTCAAATTCATGTTCATAGAGTTGGTGATACTGTCTAAATGGCTCATCCTCGGCCATACTGTTTTCCGTTTGCCTTCAGTTTTTCCCAGGATCAGGGACTTCTCTGCATCAGTCCTTCCAGTGAATATTCAGAGTTGATTTCCTTTAGGATTGACTGGTTTGGTCTCCTTGCAGTCCATGAAACTATCAAGCGGCTTCTCCAGCACCACAGTTCGAAAGCATCAATTCTTTGGCGCTCAGCTTCTTTATGGTACAACTCTCACATCCGTACATGACTACATGAGAAAAACATGTTTGGACCTTTGTTGGCAAAGTGGTGTCTCTTTAATATGCTCTCTGGGTTTGTCATAGCTTTTTAACAAGGAGCAAGCATCTTTTAATTTCATGACTGCAGTCACCTTCTGCAGTGATTTTGGAATCCAAGAAAATAAAGTCTGTCACTGTTTCCACTTTTTCCCCATCTATTTGTCATGAAGTGATGGGACCGTATGCCATGATCTTATTTTTCAATGTTGAGTTTTAAGCCAGCTTTTTCACCCTATCACAAGGCTCTTCAGTCATCTCATCTTATTAATCTACCTTTATTTAAAATTTTTGTTTTTGTTGCTTAGATAGCTTAAAAATTCATACTAATTTTTGATCATACTTAGTGTATAATATTCAATCTGACAAATTAATTCAATATTTCCTTTTCTGAATTTATTGAATGGACTGTGCTATGTAAAAGCATCTTATTTAAAATTTCTTACTCTGAAAACATTCTCTCCTGATAGGATTCTGCCATAGTCTTAAAAAAATTGAATAGATAAGTAATCACAGGTTAAGTGATTTGTAACCTGATAACCTGGGACTAATTTTTTTGGAGATTAAGGGAGTTGAGGAAAATGAAATGTGTCAGGAAGTTTTTATCTCTTTTCTAAGATTTCTTATTTTTATCAAATGAAGCAGATATAAAGTGTATCATTGAATTAATCAGCTAAAATATTTTTTAAAAGCCTGATTTCCAAGTGTCTAGTTTTATTTCTTTGTTTTTTGCTCCCATCTCGACCCCCCAAATCTTACTCTGTTCATTTTATTCTTAGTACAGTGCTTTTGCTGTTTGATCACTCAGTTGTGTCCGACTCTTTGCGGCCCCATGGACTGCAGGACACCAGACCTCCCTGTCCTTCACTATCTCCTGGAGTTTGCTCAAACTCATGTCCATTGAGTCGATGATGCCATCCAATCATCTCATCCTCTGTTACCCCCTTCTTCTCCTGCCCTCAGTCTTCCCCAGCATCAAGGTCTTTTCAAATGAGTCAGTTCTTCGCATCAGGTGGCCAAAGTATGGAGTTTCAGCTTCATCATCAGTCCTTCCCATGAATATTCAGGGTTGATTCCCTTTAGGATTAACTGGTTTGATCTCCTTGCTGTCCAAGGGAATCTCAGGAGTCTTCTCCAGCACCATAATTCGACAGCATCAATTCTTTGGTGCTCAGCCTCCTTTATGGTCCAACTCTTACATCCAGACACGACTCCTGGAAAAGCCGTAGCTTTGACTGTTTGACCTTTGTTGATAAAGTAATGTCTCTGCTTTTTAATATGCTGTCTATGATTGTCATAGTTTTTCTTCCAAGGAGCAAGTTTCTGTTAATTTCATGACCATTGTCACCATCTGCAGTGATTTTGGAGCCCAAGAAAATAAAGTCTGTCACTGTTTCCACTTTCCTCCCCATCTGTTTGCAAAGAAACGATGGGACTGGATGCCATGGTCTTAGTTTTTTGAATGTTGAGTTTTAAGTCAGCTTTTTTACTCTCCTCTTTCACCTTCATCAAGAGGTTCTTTAGTTCATCTTTGCTTTCTGCCATTAGAGTGGTACCATCTGCATATCTTGGGTTGTTGATATTTCTCTCGGCAATCTTGATTCCAGCTTGAGCTTTATCCAGCCCGACATTTCACAAGATGTACTCTGCAGAGAATTTAAATAATTAGGGTGACAGTATACAGCCTTGATGTACTCCTTTCCCAATTTTGAACCAGTCCTTTGTTCTATGACAGGTTGTAACTGTTGCTTCTTGACTTGCATACAGGTTTCTCAAGAGGGAGGTAAGGTAGTTTTGTATTCTCATCTCTTTAAGAATTTTCCACAGTTTGTTGAAATCCACACAGTCAAAGGTTTCAGCGTAGTCAATGAAGCAGAAGTAGCTCTTTTTCTGGAATTCTTTTGCTTTTTCTTTTATTAAATGGATGTTGGCAAATTGGTCTCTGGTTCTTCTTTTTCTAAATCCAGCTTCTACATCTGTAGGTTCTTGGTTCAGGTACTGCTGAATCCTACCTTGAAGGATTTTGAGCATTACCTTTTAGCAGTAGAGCAATAATTGTACTTCCTATGCAGCATTTTTATATAAAGAAAACTAAGCCCAGAATAATAATCCTTTATTCTTGGTTTATTCTTGGTACAGAGTTATTTTACTATTTTATTCACCTCATTATTTTCTTAAAAATACCTATTTAATCTTAATTAACGTTTTCTCTTTTAATAACCGAAGGTATTAAACATGTCTATATATGTAAAATCAAGTAACTTTAGGTTGATAGATTTCACTGGGTCATAGAATATGCAACAGCCTTGTGCACTTGTCTTTAAATGTTAGGTAATAATGGTGCTTCAGAAATGAAACATCAAATTTTGTTTCAAATATCAAAACTGCAAATCCCTTTAAGGAAGAAAAGGCATTTTCTTTATAGCCTCTGTATCATTTATTTATTATTTTAATAGACTCTGTGTTCTCTTTATGCGAATATCTGTGTGAATATTGAATTATGCTACATGTTCTTAAAGCTACACTGGATTTTTCTTCTCAGCCTTTTAAAAAGAGAATAAAATTAACAATTATTAAAATAAGTAGGAAAAACTTTCTGTGCTAATGCTTGTTAGAGATATAATTTTGTGCATTGAGTTATATTAATCTGTTACATATACATCCTGGTATAGTGACTGCCTTACTGTCTCTCTCAGATAAGAGTATTTTTAGTTTTCAACTATTAAAATTTACTGAATTATAGCATGATCATCTATTTATGTCTAAACAAAGGGCAATTTGTTTCATTTTATTTCAATTAACTTTTTTATTTAGAAAATGGTGATAATATTTGTTGATCTACTCCTAGAGTATTTGTGAAATGCAGTATTGTTTGTGGAGTGCATTTGTTGTTTTGTCCTGGCTATAGGTGTCTGCTGGCATCATACACCCAGGAATATTGCTTATGAAAGTGGTTGTAAGGTGTGAGGTTCTTGGAGACCGAGGTAACGACTGTCAGAATTGGAGTCTCATTGATCCAGTGTTTTAGCTGAGGAGATAATAGGGAAAAGGTACATTCAAAAAGTAAGGAAGAAAGTAAATAGGATAACAAAGTAGTGAACTATATAAAAGAAGACCAGAATTCAAGATGTAGGTAAGGTCTTGTTTGAGCTTATTGAAGAGATTGTGCATTGTGCCCCCTTTTTTTTTTTTTTTAATTTTATTTTATTTTTAAACTTTACATAATTGTATTAGTTTTGCCAAATATCAAAATGAATCTGCCACAGGTATACATGTGTTCCCCATCCTGAACCCTCCTCCCTCCTCCCTCCCCATACCATCCCTCTGGGTCGTCCCAGTGCTCTAGCCCCAAGCATCCAGTATCATGCATCGAACCTGGACTGGCATCTCGTTTCATACATGATATTTTACATGTTTCAATGCCATTCTCCCAAATCTTCCCACACTCTCCCTCTCCCACAGAGTCCATAAGACTGTTCTATACATCAGTGCCTTTTTAATATAGTTGTTGACAACAGGCTATTCCAGGCTCTTGGTCAGCTGTGAAGAACCATGTATTCTCTCTTCTACTAGAGATTCCAAACGGGAGTGGAGCAACAGAATATTGAAGTGCAGTGGGATGCTAGAAGTATATGAAACTGTGTCCTTTAATCTGCTTTTCACATACTATACAGTTGTCTACTATGCATTTTTCCTTTACTGAGCTGCGTTTTGCAGGGACTGGATACCATAAGACTTACTTGAACAATCTGAATTGACTCACCTTTTTTAGGCTGATATTTCTCATACATTAATTTTTGTTTATCTTACTTGTAATATTGATGTCGGCAGGTTATGTATCCTCCGTTACATGGTGTGAAAAGTTTTGCTTAGAGCAATCCAGTGTATTTCTCATGTATCGTCCCAGAGATATTCATGAAGTAAGCTAGTTTTTGAAGCCAGGGTTTTGGACCTTTCTGTTATTATTTGTTTTTGTTACATCTACCAAACTCTGGTAAATAAGACCAGAATAAAAGTAAGATAATCAAAGTTTTCTATTCCATAGAAATCATGTAATGAAAGAATATAAAATATTGGGAATTTAGTTAAAATAATAAAAAATTATAAATAATAAAGCAGAGATATTAAAGTTGGAAGTAAGTATGAGTAATTGAGATCTTGATTTACACATTTTTTTTGTTTGTTTCTGATGGTGCTCATATCATAGAGGTTGTAAGTTTTGTCCTTTTGCTCAGGGTTAAAATACAAAGTCACACATGGCTTTTGTTTGCTCAGGGAAACGAAGACTTGTTACTTCTTTTTCTTTATTCAGATAGTTCATTGTTTTGTTGACAGTCTAGCTCTGGTCTTTGTTGGGAAATTACTTACAGACTTTAAAATCTATGTGCAAGGTGATCAAATGGACATTTGAATCTGTTATTTAAGTGTTGTCTTAATGTTAAAATAAAAATCTACTTTCCAGAATGTAACTGTAAAAGTATTTTATGCAAGATTTCATGTGGGATACCTTAATGGTTGAATAATAAATTTTACCTCATAAAAATGAAATTCAATAATACAGTAGCTTTCTCAGCTCAGTAGCATCTGGTCTATTCTCATGAGAGCCAATATTTTCCAACTCATTAGGATCATGTCGTTCTGTATGTCGTCAACATTGACTTAGCCAAGCTACCTTTACTTACATAACCGCCAAACTATTAAATAGGTCTCTTGTGGAGTGAAGTCAAATATTCCTCTTACTTTACTTCTGCCTTAGAAGAGGGGAAGAAAATGTACATACTGTAACATTTAAACATCTGGTCTGAAACCACATCAGTGTAACTCTGAGGAAAGTTTCGGATTTGGTATTCTTCCCAGGTGTGCATATAAAAAGGGTTTTGGAGTTGTTGAACAGTTCTTTAACCGTTTAGGAAAAAGATTGAGGTACAGTGATACGCCTTTTCTGTCCCTCACTACTTCCCTCAACATGTATGTCCAGTGCGTTCTGAAACATGTGTTTTGAACTGTGATAAAATTTTCTTTCTAGATAGAAGTATTGATTCTTAATTTATCCTTGGCTATAAATAAAAATACTTGAGTTAAATTTGCATTAAAATTACCAGTAAGACTTTTTGATGTTTAAATCAGAATAATAATTTAATAAAATAAATAGCAAAGACACAAATGAAAAAGATACTCATGCTCATGGATTGGAGGAGTCAATATTGTTAAAATAGTCATGCAGCATAATGACTTGCCTTTCACTTATTGGGAAATGATTACCACAGTAAGTTTAATTACTATCCATTGCCTTGTATATTTAGAATAAAAAAAGAAAATATTTTTCTCCTTGCAATGAGAACTTACAGGATTTATTCCTTTAGCAACTTTCAAATATAATACACAGCAGTTAGCTATAGTCATCATGTTGTGCTTTACATTTCCAGTACTTATTTATTTTATATGTGTTTGTGTGTGTGTTAGTCACTTAGTCATGTCCAACTCTTTGTGATCCCATGGAATGTAGCCCATTAGGCTCCTGTCCATGGGATTCTCCAGGCAGGAATACTGGAGTGGATTGCCATTTCCTTCTCCAGGGGATCTTACTGACTCAGGGATTGAACCCAGGTCTCCTACATTGCACACAGATTCTTTATCATTTGAGCTATAGGGAAGTCCCTTATTTATTTTATAAGTGGAAGTATATATCTTTTGACTGCGCTGAGTCATTCAGTGGTTTCCAACTCTGTGCCCCCATGGACTGTAACCTGTCAGGCTCCTCTGTCCATGGGGATTCTCTAGGCAAGAACACTGGAGTGGATTGCCATGCCCTCCTCCAGAGAATCTTCCCAATCCAGGGACTGAGCCCAGGTCTCCTGCATTGCAGGTGGATTCTTTTCTGTCTGAGCCACCAAGGAAGCCCAGGAATACTGGAGTGGGTTGCCATGCCCTCCTGTAGGGAATCTTCCCAACCCAGGCCTCAAACCCAGGTCTCTCACATTGCAGTCAAATTCTTTACCAGCTGAACCACCAGGGAAGTCCAAGAATACTGGAGTGGGTAGCCTATCCCTTCTCCAGGGTAGCTTCCTGATCCAGGAATTGAACCAGGGTCTCATGCATTGCAGGCGGATTCTTTATCAGCTGAGCTACCTGGGGAGCCCACCTTTTGACTACTTTTATCCAGTTTCCTTACCCACCTTTTGACTGCCTTTATCCAATTTCTCTACCCTCTGTACTCTGCCTGTTGTAATCACAAATCTGGTCTCTTTTTCTGTGAAGTCTCCTCTCCTACTCTCAACATATATGTGAGATCAAACAGTATTTGCCTTTCTTGACTTATTTCACTTAAGATGGCCCTTAAGGGCCATCTTTTCTTGTGTGTGTGTGTGTGTGTGTGTGAGAGAGAGAGAGAGAAATGCCAGAATTTCCTTTGTTTTTTTGATTGAATAATATTCCGTGGAATACTTTTGGAAAACTCAGCAGTGGCCACAGGTCTGGGAAAGGTCTGCTTTCATTCCAATCCCAAAGAAAGGCAATGCCAAAGAATGCTCAAACTACCACACAGTTGTAATCATCTCACATGCTACCAAAGTAATGCTCAAAAGTCTTCAAGTCAGGCTTCAACAGTATGTGAACTGTGAAATTCCAGAAGTTCAAGCTGGATTTAGAAAAAGAGGAACCAGAGATCAAATTGCCAACATCTGTTCAATCATCAAAAAAGCAAGAGAGTTCCAGAAAAACATCTACTTCTGCTTTATTGACTACACCAAAGCCTTTGACTGTGTGAATCACAGCAATCTATGGAAAATTCTGAAAGAGATGGAAATACCAGACCACCTGACCTGCCTCTTGAGAAATCTGTATGCAGTTCAAGAAGCAACAGTAAGAACTGAACATGGAACAACAGACTGGTTCTAAATAGGGACAAGGCTGTATACTGTCACCCTGCTTATTTAACCTCTGTGCAGAGTACATCATGAGAAATGCTGGGCTGGATGAAGCAGAAGGTAGAATCAAGATTGCCAGGAGAAATATCAATAACCTCAGATATGCAGATGACACCTCCATTATGGCAGAAAGCAAAGAAGAAATAAAGAGCCTCTTGATGAAAGTGAAAGAGGAGAGTGAAAAAGTTGGCTTAAAGCTCAACATTCAGAAAACTAAGATCATGGCATCTGGTCCCATTACTTCATGGGAAATAGATGGGGAAACAATGGAAACAGTGAGAGACTTTATTTTTGGGGCCTCCAAAATCACTGCAGATGGTGACTGCAGCTATGAAATTAAAAGACACTTGGTCCTTGGAAGAAAAGTTATGACCCACCTAGACAGTTTATTAAAAAGCAGAGACCATTACTTGTCAACAAAGGTCCGTCTAGTCAAGGCTATGGTTTTTCCAGTAGTCATGTATGGATGTGAGAGTTGGACTATAAAGAAAGCCGAAGAATTGATGCTTTTGAACTATGGTGTTGGAAAAGACTCTCGAGAGTCCCTTGGACTGAAAGGAGATAAAACCAGTCCATCCTAAAGGAAATCAGTCCTGAATACTCTTTGGAAGGACTGATGCTGAAGCTGAAACTCAAATACTTTGGCCAAAGCCTGATGCGAAGAGTTGACTCATTTGAAAAGACCTTGATGCTGAGAAAGATTTAAGGCAGGAGGAGAAGGGGGATGACAGAGGATGAGATGGTTGGATAGCATCAGCAACTCAATGGACATGAGTTTGAATAGACTCCGGGAGTTGGTGATGGACAGGGAGATCTGGCGTGCTGCAGTCCGTGGGGTTACAAAGAGTCGAGCACGACTGTGTGACTGAACTTGAGTATTCCATGTGTGTTTGCAGCATATTTTCGTATTTTGTTTATCCATTCATCGGTTGATAGAGACTTTGGTTGTTCTCATATCTTGGCTATGTAAATAATGCTGCAGTGATCATGAGAGTGCAGATATCTCTTTCACGTAGGATTTTATTTCCTTTCGACATAGACCCAGAAGAAAATTTGCTGGGTCATATGATAGTTCTATTTTTAATTTTTTGAATAACTTGCATTCTGTTCTCCATTATAGTCACACCAGTTTACAATCCCAGCAGCACTGCTCAAAGGTTCTCTTTCCTCCACATTTCCTGGCCAGCATTTCCTCCACATTTCCCGGCCACCATTTGTTATTTTTTTCTCTCTTCTTTAATGATAGTGTAACCAGTATGAGGTGATACCTCCTTGTGGTTTTGATTTGCATTTCCCTAATGATTAGTGATGCTGAGGACATTTTTGTGTACGTGTTTGCTATTTGTATATTTTCTTTGGATAAATGTTTATTCAGCTCCTTTACCCATTTTTAAATTGTATTTTTTTCCTGCCGTTGATTTATATGAAGTCTTTCTCTATATTGAATATTAGTCAATATATATTGAATATTAGTCTCTTAGCAGATAGATGATTTTGAATTATTTTCTCCCATTCCGTAGATGTCCTTTTCTTTTTGTGAATTTCTTTTGCTGTGTAGAAGTCTATTTTTTTGTTGTTAGTTTTGATGTACTCATTTATTTTTGCTTCTGTTGCTTGTGTTTGTATTATATCCAAAAACGTGTGAGATAGGGATCTAATTTTATTCTTTTAATATGTGAATATCCAGTTTTCTCAGCCATCATTTTGAGTATTCTTTACTCCCTTATCAAATGTTAGTATGCTTGTGTTCGTTTCTGCTTTCTTGATTCTGTACCATTGTTCCATACAACTGTTTTTATGCCTGTTCCATAGTTTTTTGATTCCTGTTGCTTTTTAATATAGTTTGAAACTGGAAAGTTGATGCTTCCAGCTTTGCTGTTCTTTGTCAAGGTTGCTTTGACTGTTGAGGTTTCTGTCGTTTCATGTAAATTTTAGGTTTTTTTTTTTTCTATGTTTGGGGAAAAAAAACTGATACTGGAATCTTTTTAGAAATTATGTTGAACCTGTAGTTGGCTTTGGGTAGCGTAAACATTTTAACACTATTAATTCTTTAGGTCCATGAACATGGGCTATCTTTTCATTTATTTGGGTTGTCTTCAGTCTTTTTCATTATCAATGTCTTATAATTTTCACTGTAAAGATCTTTCACCTCCTTGATTAAATTTATTTGTAAAGATTTCATTGTTTTTGATGCTCTTGTAAGTGGAACCATTTTCTTTATTTTTTTCCACATAATTTGTCATTCTTATATAGGAAATGCCACCGATTCACTGATTTTTGTATGTCAGTTTTGTTTCCTACAACTTTGGTGAGTTTGTTCATGAGATTAATAGTTTTTTAGTGTGTCTTTAGGATTTTCTCTCTATAAAATAATGTAATCTGCAAATAGAGATGGTTTTAGTTCTTCCTTTCTAAATATGATTTTTGTGTCTTGCCTGTTTGCTCTGGTTGGGTCTTCCAGTATTATCGAGTCGGATTGGTAAGAGTGGGTGCCCTTTTGTTGTTTCTGATCTTAGGCAAGTTTCCAACCTTTCACCACTGAGGATGATGTTAGCTGTTTGCTTTTATGGCCTTTATTTTGTTGAGTATGTTCCTTCTCTACCTAGTTTTTTATGTGTATTTATCATGAATGGAAGTTGAATTTTTCCAAATGCTTTTCCTGTATCTATCGAGATGATTGTATGATTTTTTTTCTTATTAGTGTGATTGTGTCACATTTATTGATTTGCATATTTTGAACCATCCTTTCATTCCACGGATGTGTTTAGTAGCCTTATCTGGCTACCAAAGTACTGCTGGCCTCACCCTTCCTGAAAAATGCATCAAGAAAGGAAGAGTAACCTCATCAGTCCGTTTCTTATTATCAGTGACTCGCCATTGCTCTCAGGATAAACTTAAAACCCTTTCGGACCAGCATTCTGTCTAGCCTCATACATCATCTCTGGTTGAATCAAATCCTGCATACCTTGCTCTTCAAATTCCTTGCCTTCATGCCCTACCACACCCCAAAAGAAGGGCTGATTTATTATCTCTTTTCTATTTTAAGTATAACATTAATATTAATGTTCAGTATTAGTGTTACCGTTTCCTCTGCCAGTACTTGGAAGAATTAATTATTTTTTCTTTTGTGGTATATATTGTGGTTAATATATCAGCTCAGTTAAACAGTTGTTTATTATTACCCTAGTAACAGCTAGACTTGGACACTGCGTCAAAGATGTATCAGTGTACCTGGGAAATATGTGATCTTTGATTGCACACATTATTCTTTATTGTTATTTTTGTCCTGAGGTTTTCTGATAAAATCTAATATGCTGCAATAGATCATATTATTTAGATGATCATATGAATTATCTTTCAGTTATTACTTAATTTTAAGAACTGGATTATAAATTTATTGAAAATATTCAAGTAATGTAAATTTAATAAGTCATTGGTTTTAAGTATCAAATATAATAACATTTACCTCAGATTTTATTGTCAGAAGTAAATAATAGATAGTCCTCTTACAAAAAATTTTATTAGTAACTACATACAGCTTTATTCTGTTTTATTGAAATTTAATTGACTATGAGTAGAAAGCATTAGAAAATCTCATGTGCTGTTAGATTAATATTATTTGTAAATAGGAAAGCAGAACTTATCAGTAAAAAAACTAATGCTTTTTTTCCATTATCTGACTTGACCTAGTTTTGTTGCTCTTTCCCCTTAAATAGTAGTAACTATTTTGTGATTCCTCATTTTTCTAAGAGCCTGCTTGATACTCTGCAGCCACCTTACTTTTCTGTATAGCCACATCCACTTGATCTCTGCTTGCTTTTTCATCTGTGCCTCACATCTGGGTTTGATTCTGTTGTTAATCTGGGAATGATTTAAGAAATACACATCCAGGTTGACTCAGGAGCATCTGCTCAGCTGTGCAGTTAATCCTGCTCTGACTATGTGCCTTAGCTCTGTTGCCTAACTTCTCCTTGAGTTGTCCAAGCTTCCATGTTAAACTGCCATTTCAGTTCCTAGATGTCTGTTCTGCTGGGCCATTCCTTGTTTCATCAAAGACTAAGGTCATAAATTTCCCTTTCCAGACTGCCATAGATTCTGGAGGCTTTTTCCTTAACTTCAGTCTTGTGGATGTGGTACTCTCCACTAAATGTTACCAGACTGTTTTTGAAGGATATACCTGCAGACTGCCAATTTTACCTTTTTTTTTAAAAAAAGATAATTACTGATCATATTGCATATGCCTGCTTACTGCTTTGCTTCTCATTGGCCAGGTATCTGATCTGACCATTTGGCTTGACTTTTGCATATTCTATGTGTTCTTTGTCTAGATCGGGAGTTGGCAGCTCTAGCTTCCTGCTTGTTTTTGTAAATAAAAACTTATTGGAAAATAACTGCCTTGTTCCTTTAAATATTGTCTTTGGCGTCTTATGTCCTATAGTGGCAGTGTTGAGTAATGCAGCGGCAATCATATGGCTCACAATTAGAAAATTTTTACTCTCTGGTCCTTTACCAGAAACAATTTGCTGACCATTGGTATAGGTTTGTTTGCTTTTAAGTTTTATTTTATTACTTATTTGGCTGAACTGGGTTTTTGTTGCTGTACATAGGTCTTCTCTAGTTATGGGGAGTGGGGGCTATTCTTTGTTGTGGTGCATGAACTTCTCATTGTGGTGGCTTCTCTCGTTGTGGAGCACAGGCTCTAGGTGCATGGGCTTCAGTACTTGCAGTACTCAGGCTCAGTAGTTGTGGTGCATAGGCTTAGCTTCTCCATGGCATGTGGAATCTTCCTGACCATGAATTAAACCCAGGTCCTCTGCATTGGCAGGCAGATTCCTATTCACTGCACCACCAGGGAAGACCTGGTATAGGTTTATAACCTGGTACTCTTTATTTGGTGCCTTTTTAAAACCTTGTATTTTTTATTTTATAGAAATTTTGTGATAAAATTAGTATATTTATTCATGAGACTTCCATGTAATTTTTAAATTCATTTAATCACATATTAGGCAGAAGATGTCCTATACTTCAGATAATCTTTGTTGCTAACTTTTTTCATTTTTAAGTATTATTATTTTTTTAATATAAATTTATTTATTTTAATTGGAGGCTAGTTACTTTACAATATTGTATTGGTTTTGCCATACATCAACATGAATCTGCCATGGGTGTACACGTGTTCCCCATCCTGAACCTCCCTCCCACCTTCCTCACCATACCATCCCTCTTTGTCATCCCAGTGCACCAGCCCCGAGTATCCTGTATCATGCGTTGAACCTGGACTGGTGATTCATTTCACATATGATATTATACATGTTTCAATGCCATTCTCCCAAGTCATCCCACCCTCACCCTCTCCCACAGAATCCAAAAGACTGTTCTATACATCTGTGTCTCTTTTGCTGTCTTGCATACAGGGTTATTGTTACCATCTTTCTAAATTCCATATATATGTGTTAGTGTACTGTATTGGTGTTTTTCTTTCTGGCTTACTTCACTCTGTATAATAGGCTCCAGTTTCATCCACCTCATTAGAACTGATTCAGATGTATTCTTTTTAATGGGTGAGTAATACTCCATTGTGTATATGTACCACAGCTTTCTTATCCATTCGTCTGCTGATGGACACCTAGGTTGCTTCCATGTCACTTTTTTCATTTTTAAGCACCGTTTTGTTAAAGTGTTTCATGCTAAGTAGAATTATGCCATTACAATAATTGATACTTTTTACCTTGTTGAATCATATACCCGTAGTAAATCAGTCACCAAGGATTGTCAAATTTATTTTCTAGGTACATTTATAATACATCTATTTCGCTCCATTTTTACCTCTATTACTTTAGGGCAACTTCCATCATTTCTTTTTCCTCTTCCAGTCCATGGCTTACCATGTGCCTGAGTAAGCTTTGGAAAGTTCAGATATGATTTTAGCACTCAACCTTCAATGATTTCCTATTAATAGTATGAAAACTCAAATCTGGCTCTATATTAACCTTTCAGTTTCTCAAAATAGCTATGCTTCTTTTTGTCTTAGGGCTTTGCTCAAGCTTTTCCATCCTTCTGCAATGTCTTTCTCCCTCTGTTTCACTTACTTATATTAACTTAACCTTCAGAGCCTGGCTCAGATGTCACTTGTTCAGAAGATTTTTGAAATAGAAAATAGGGTCCGTGAGGCCAGATGCCATGTTTCAGTTTGTTCTGCTTTATCTCCAGAGGTTACTGATTTCTATTGAGAATGTCTAAAGATGTAAGTGTTCCTTTGTGTTTTTGAGTGAGCATTCAGAATGTAAATAGTCTATAAATAATACCCTTTTTTAAGGTCATCTCTCTTCCCTTACCCCTCCTCCCTGCCCCCCAAATTATCTATATAATGTTGTAGTGTGGATAGAATAATGTGTAGTGTAGTGTAGATAGGAGTTTGAGATCTCTCTTTGCTAGTGAATGAGAAAAGTCAACCACTTAAAGAATATGAAATTGAAAGTGTTAGTTACTCAGTCATGTCCGACTCTTTGTGACCCCATGGACTGTAGCCCACTAGGAATTCTCTGTCCATGGAATTCTCCAGGCAAGAATACTGGAGTGGGTTGACATTTACTTTTCCAGTTGATCTTCCCAACATAGGGATTGAACCTGGGTCTCCCACATTGCAGGCAGACTCTACTGACTGAGCCACCAGAGAAGATACTTAAAGAATATAATCATTGATAAGTTATGGAAGATAATTATTAGCAAGAGAATACTGTGATTTAAATTAACTATGAAAAATGATTAAAATAGAATTGAAATTCATACACAACCCTCCTTCTAAGCCCTCTACCTACTGTGAAGGTACACTTGAACTGCTTTTCTCTACCAACAAAATATACACTAATATATGCACTGTTTCTCTCAGGGAAGCCTGTTAGTGATTCAGTGACCCAGATTTTTACTGAGTCTTTTCATTCAAGCAACCTCTTATCTAGCACATTACAAAATTCCCGACTACCAGAAGGAAAGCAGGTGTTTTATATAATTTTTTTTTTTTTGTATAAAAGTCTTAAGTAGAGCAAACCATACTGATAACAGAGAATAAAGGTAATAAGGGTTCCCAGATGCTGTCAGTCAAGGAACAGCTTCCCAAGTAGGCCTTGCTAAAGTTAGCAGCCTTAAACTTGCTACTGTTAAGTGTTTTATGCATAGTTCTTAAAACAGTATTTATATTACCTGTCAACATCTGCTTTTTATTCTAGTTAGGGAGGTGAGTACTGAGTATTGTTAGCTAGATATGTTCCTACCCTGAGCAAAGTTGGGGAATGAGTTTTAAGTAGACAACTATTTATGATTTTATTCTAAGTTATTTTTTTTTCATGTTTCCTGTAGGGAAAATTTGAATGCCTGATGGGGCAAATCATTTGCAACAATTATCCTTGTTTATTCTGTTTAAGTTGCATTGATCTTCATTCTGTTCTTCAGGTCTGTACTCTAAACCAGGGGACTGTCCCCAGCCCCTGGGCCACTGACCGCTATAGGTTGGTGGCCTGTTAGGAACTGGGCAGCACAGTAGGAGGTAAGTGGTGGGTGAACCAGAGAAGCTTCGTCTGTATTTACAGCTCCCCGTCACTTGTACCACCTGAGCTCTGCCTCCTGTCAGATCAGTGGCGGCATTAGATTCTCATCGAAGCATGAACTGCACATACGAGGGATCTAGGTTGAGAATTCCTTATGGGAATCATCCTGAAACCTTCATCTCTCCAACCCAACCCCCACTTCCATGGAAAAATTATCTTTGTGAATTTGGGCCATGGTGCCAAAAAGGTTGGGATCGCTGCTCTAAACTTCTTTTGTTTCAGGACTTTTTCCTTGTTTTCTTTGCCTGTCATGTCCTTCCCATTTTTGCTTAGCCTGACTTACCTTTGGTGTTTCAATTTAGACTTCATCCATCTGTATCTCTTTACCTTCTCCTTCAGTTCTCCTAAAGGGAGCTCTCAGATCACTTTCCAATTGTATTAAGATTGTTTATTTGTCTTTCTCCATTTCCAGAGGAATATATTCTTTAGCATATCACATGAATGAATGGATGAGTTTAAAATTTGGGTGGAGAAGGAAAGAGGAGTGCTGGAGGAAGAGGAGAAGGGAGAAAGATTTAAATTTGTTTAACTTTTTTGAGAATTACGTATTTAATAACTCAGAATTGTGATATTCATATGATAGCTATTACCCACATGGGACTAGTCTGAACTGAGATGGCTAAATACTTATTGGGTTCAACTTTTAGTAAAATAAAAGTTTGTAAAAATAACAATTTTTTGCATTGATTAAATATTAAATGATAATATCATATATTTTAGGTAGTCTTAGCCAGTACTCTTGCCTGGAAAATCCTAGCACGGAGGAGCCTGGTAAGCTGCAGTCCATGGGGTTGCTGAGGATTGGACACGACTGAGCGACTTCACTTTCACTTTTCACTTGCATGCATTGGAGAAGGAAATGGCAACCCACTCCAGTGTTCTTGCCTGGAGAATCCCAGGGACGGGGGAGCCTGGTGGGCTGCCGTCTCGGGTCACACAGAGTCGGACACGACTGAAGCGACTTAGCAGCAGCAGCAGCAGCAGACATATCTTAGATATATAATATATTAGATATATTAAATGATAATAACTTAGATATTTTGAAATGTTATTAAAATTAATTTCACCTACTTTTACTTTTTTAATGTAGTAAACACAAATTTTAAATTATATATTGACTGAGGAAAAGTAACCAACTGAAAAATAGCATATAAGTGCTTCTTTTATATTGTGTTGTAACTAGTCTGTGGGCAGAAGTGACACAAAATTTGCTATTTATTTCAAAAAATGTTGAGTAAGTGGTCAGAACAAGTATAAGAGATCAGTTGGCAGATTTATTAAAATGTAGTCTTTGTATACCCCTTTGAATAATAAATTATAATAGTAATGGTAATTGTTCATGTATAAGGGGATATTGTGTGTACCTTTCTAAGTGCTTTGTATGCATTAACCCATATATTACTTAGAAGCACTTTTCTTAGATAAATAGTTATTCTGTTTTTTCCAAATGAGGAAATGGGAACATTAAGACATTACATAACATGTTTAGGGATACAGTATGTTTGAATTTTAATTTCCATGTCTAGTAATGATAGTACCTCAGAAGGTGATTTGGATGATTAAATGAGGTAATATATTTTCCAATCTCTGGGTATGTGATTTACTACATATCAAGCATTTAATATTTTTTATTTGAATCAAATTAAGGTATCGTTTTTAGTTCAGACTGTTCAGATATAGTGTATATGGTTGTTTTCGTGTCCTATAGTGTTGACTCTCAGAGTACAAAACAGCATAAATATGAACCATATAACCTTACTATTGTAAAAGGCATATGAGTTGACTCCATTTTCTATGCAAGTCCTTCCAGGATAGAAATAGAGCTGGAAGAGTTATTACGCTTCCCCTTCCTTCTGTCATATAGAAAGAGAAAACCACCAGCAGCTTGACTTGTTTTGGGGCAAATCTGGTTGTACCCATTTGTTTTCTTATTGTCTGTGGCTGCTTTAGCACTCAAGTGCTGGATCTGAGTAATTGTAATAGAAAGACTGTGAGTCACAGAAGTTAAAATACTGTCTGGTCCTTTTCATAAAATGTTTTTTGTCTAATAAACATATCAGTAAAATAAGAGAATCCAGGTCGCTGGGCCATAGTTAAATTTGAACCCTAGATTTCCTTTGGCTGGGCTGCTACTTGGATGGTACACAAGTTAGGCTTGCTTGGGACTGCTGTCAGAGGAAAGTGAGGTACATCCTACCTAGGAATGTTCAGAGTAGAATCCTGAAGTTTCAAATGTATATACTAGAGGTTGGTAAACAAGCCCCTGAATCAGATCTGGCTTGTGGTCTTCAATGAAAGAAGGCCTATAAACTGACCGTGGTGGTTTTACAGTTTTTTAAAAGATTGGGGGTAAAAATAAAGACTAATGTGACAGAGATCATATGTGGTTCACAAAGTCTAAATTATTACTTCTAGCCCTTTACATGGAGGGTTTGCTGAGCTCTGTTGTCTTTATAGTCCTCACTACTTTTTTCCAGATTATTACCCTGGAGGTGGTCAAGAGGAGATGAACTTTGTGTTTGGACAGCTGCATTTGTTGACCATATTACTTTACTGAATTTTGTGGACCTAAAGAAGGTGAAAGAGGTGGAGTCAGAAATCTTTCTTAGTTGAGTTATCAGGAGGCCATTCCAGTGCTCAACAATATTAGATGCCTGGGGATTAGGTAGGGACATGGAATGTTCATCAAATATTCCAACTTTTGACCTGTTGTGTGCCCTTTATAATAGAAGGCCCACCATTGTTAGCTGGTAAATGGTCTTGAACATAGAACAGCTTAGTTTTGATGGCCACGTTGGTATAGCTGGTGTTAGCTGATCACACTGAGAATTAGGGTTTAAAAGTCTGATGTAGTGCATTTGCCAGGAGTGGGCTCGACAGGGATGGGATGGCAGCACCTTGTGCAGTGTGACCGCCATCACGACATTATAACCTGGTTGACTGTGGGGTCATGAGTTGATCATATTATGGTGACCTCTACATTAGGAACAGAATCTTTTACTTTATGCCAAAAATCCATGATTATGAATGTTTTGCCATGTCTGATATAATGATGGATTCAGGCAGCAGTGGTAGCAATCTGGATGGTGCACATTTATTCTAGTTGAGCTCAACAGTGAAAGAGTCTCTGCTGCAGGCATCAGTTTGAGTAACCCATATGATTTGATTATCTGTGATTTTTTTTCTTATGGGTTTCCCTCCTATAGTTTCTTTTTTCTATAATTTGTGGTCGCTAACCTTTAGCCTTTAATTCACCAGTCTCTAGTTTTCTGAGAGGCAGACAGATAGGTAGGCCATTGGCAAGAACCCAGGGGTCAGTAGTTGAATCCTGCTGCTGAGCTAGTTTACACGTTGCTGGAGCTAAGATTGAACAGCAGCAACAGCATAGTGCACACCGTTAGGTTTCAGTTTCATTGAACCATCAGTAAATCAGATTGAGGCATTTGGGGGAACCCCTGTGTATCAAATGTGTTAGTGTTAGTCACTCAGTCGTGTCCAACTCTTTGCAACCCCATGGACCACAGCTCGCCAGGCTCCTCTGTCCATGGAATTCTCCAGGCAAGAGTACTGGAGTGGGTTGTCATGCCCTGCTCTAGGGGATCTTCCCTACTGAGGAATGAAACCTGGGTCTCCCGCATTGCGCGCAGATTCTTTACCCTCTGAGCCACCACCCCCCCACCCCACTATAGCCTACAGCTTTCCTTCATTTGCAGAAGTGGAGGTTAAGGTTCCTTCAGTTCAGTCGCTCAGTCATGTCCGACTCTAGCAGTAATTGCCACTTTTTCATGTAAATCGAAATTGCTGGGAGGGCCAAGCCAGGTATGCTTTTTTTTTTTTCTTTTTAAATTTTGTAGGAGTATATTTGATTTACAATGTTATGTTAGTTTCAAGTGCACAGCAAAGTGATTCAGTTATGCATTACATACATTAATTTTTCTTTAATTTGTTTCCTATATAGGTTGTTACAGAATATTGTGTAGAGTTTCCTGTGCTGTACAGTAGGTCCTTGTTGGTTATCTATTTTTTATATAGTAGTGTGTGTTTATTAATCTCTTAATTTATTCCCTCCCCTTTGTTTTCTCTTTGGTAACTGTAAGTTTGTTTTTGAAATCTGTGAGTCTGTTTCTGTTTTGTAAATAAACTCATTTATATCATTTAAAAATGCTTTTGATTTGCTCTTTTGATGTAGGGATTGGCCACTTTACTGAGTGTTTTAGGGTTCCTACTTTTTCAAAGTCCATGAGTTTCCAAGTCACACCAGTCAGAATCTTTTTTTCTGGGAGTTTGAACTTGAAACCAGAGAAAATGAGATTAGTTCTTTCTAGTAGTAGAAGACATAAAATGTAGGAATTGGGAGTTATTGTTTTTGTTAACTGCCTTGGTGCTGAAACATCACTGCAGAAAGGTAAAGTGATCTAAAGAGATCCAGGAGACAGACTTCTGGAGTCATTTGTGACCGTGGTACCAGTTGTTTCTGGGGCCTTGTCTTTTCTTATCACTACTGAGTTTTAGCTCTTCTCTATGTCCTATAAACTGATTAATCTCAGCTTTTGGGTTAAGCTAGTTTAAGTTGGATTTCTGTTTCTGACCAATATGAATCCTAACAAATACCTATTGTTGTCTAATGCAGAATATAAATACTGATGGCTTGGCATCTTTATCAGAGATATATTAATTGGAATTTCACCTAGACCTATTTCTACTTATATTGATGTTGTGGAAGAAGGAATGAAAAATATATGCACATTAAATAGGTATTATTTATAAACTGATCAGAATTATTCATATAAAGTGGGTCTCTAAGACTGGGAAGGAATATAAAAGGTTAAAATGTGCTTTGGATTAAAAGTAATAAAATTAATACTAATTTTGACAAATACTTCATAATAATGTAAGATGTTAAATGTGAGAACTCTTTGTACTGTCTTTGCAGTTTTTCTGTAAATCTAAAACTGTTCTAAATGTAAAGCTTGTTAAAATAAAAAATTAAAAAAACAAAAAATGTTATAAAATTAGATAGCAAAGACTTGACTGAAACAAGCAAGAGAAGTTATGGGCTATAATGGTTGCCTAAGGGAGTATGAGGAGAAGGCAATGGCACCCCACTCCAGTACTCTTGCCTGGAAAATCCCATGGATGGAGGAGCCTGGCGGGCTGCAGTCCATGGGGTCGCTGGAGTCGGGCACGACTGAGCGACTTCACTTTCACTTTTCATTTTCATGCATTGGAGAAGAAAATGGCAACCCACTCCAGTATTCTTGCTTGGAGAATCCCAGGGACGGGGGAGCCTGGTGGGCTGCCGTCTGTGGGGTCACACAGAGTCGGACACGACTGAAGTGACTTGGCAGTAGCAAGGGAGTATGAAGCTGGAGTTTGAACATGAATTAGTACAATGGTGAAAGAGCTAACATGATTTTGGATTGATTCCAAATAAAAAGAATTCATAAGGAAGAACTGAGAAACTTCTTAATTTTATTCTTTAGTGATCAGAATTTTGAGTATTGCTCACTATACATTAGAAAATATTTTTAAAAAATACTGAACAGTTTTAAATGAACTATTTTGAAGAGGAAGCAAAATGAAAAAAGTCTAACAAAAGAATAATGTTACAGGTTTTTTAAAAAAATCACAGACTATTAATGAGTATTCTGTAAAGAATAAATCTTTAAAACTTATTCTGTTATAGTGAAAACAAAACTTATATATCCAAATGACTTGCTTTTCTAAGTGATTCTTCTGGTGTACTTTCCAATCCATAGGTACTGTTAGGTTCACAGATCTTGAAAACCTCTTTGAAATTGTTTTAGTAGCCAGTTTAGCAGACGTTTGAGGGAATTAATACCTTAGTTTTAAATACACACTTCCTTTTCTTTTAAAGACAGTGTCAGAGAAACAAAATGTCATCTTGAATACATATCTAGTACCATACCTTGTGTTAGAAAATAAAGATTTGTTGAAATCCAGTGTCAACCTTACTCACTGTTCTTCACGCTGACCTGTATTTCTTTCTTTCTTTCAGTATTCAGATTCATGCCTCAAAAGAAAAAGATTTGTCATCATTAGGACAAGTCAGAAGGATGACTTGAAGGCAACAAATGTAGTTGTACATAAGGAGTATCAGAAATGTTTTGATCAATGAAACATTGGTGTAGTTAGATTCTTGGCTCTGTGCTAGTTCAGTACAGCATGGTCAGGACCTGCAGTTTAAATTCTTCTCTCACCCAGCTCCTTCTTACCTAGTTCTGTTTACTAGTTGTGGAATCTTAGACATGTTGCTTTGATACTTAAAATTTTAGTTTTTCATTGTAAACTATGGAAAATAGTACATTTTCATGGTTTTGTTGTGATAAATTGCATTCATCAACATGTCTGGTGTAGTAATTGGTAGCTACTATTATTAATTATTTGATAGTAATAATAAAATATGTCTTAGGTTGTTTTCTGAAAGTTTCAAGGTTTCCTAATTCTATAAATGAAATAAATAAGAAAAAAACTTGGAGGAATTTACTTTTATGGAAGGAAGAACCAGTGGGGTTTTAAATCTCTAAAGCTGGAAGGGAACAGGATGACAAGACTTCATGAAATGGCATCGCATTGTTTACTTGTTTTCTAATCCTTTCTACAGAAATCGTTGTGTATCTCGCTTACAGGAGTTATCAGTGTGATCATAGTGTGTCAGTTATTTAAATATCTCCATTTCCTTTGAATGGATTTTGCCCCTAACGGCACAGTTTTTAATGTGTACTGCAAAAGATGGCCGTTACTGGTTCAATATCATTGTTGGTATCGGAGATGGTTTTCAGTAGTATGTTGGAAGCTTTTTTTTTAAGTCTTTTTAATTTAAATTTATTTATTTTTAATTGGAGGATAATTACCAATATTGTGTTGAGTTCTGCCATATGTTGACATGAATCAGCCATAGGTATGTGTATGTCCCATCCCTCTTGAACCTCCCCCCTACCTCCCACCCCTTCAGTAGGTTGTCACAGAGCTCCCGGCTTCATACAGCAAATTTCCACTGACTATCTAATTTTACATGTGGTACACATAAAAAACTGTGGGTAAATTTAAAAGAAGATATTAACAACAGTATTAGTTAGTTACTTATTTTGTGTTTATTGTGTGCCAGGCTCTTCTAAGAGCTTGTCATCTATTGAATCATTTAATTCTCAAAACAACTTTGAGAAGAAGATACTGTTATTAGTCCCATTGTGCAGATGAGACACTGAAGCTCAGAGAGATTGTCTTGCCCGTGGTTATAGATCACATGAGTGGCAAAGCTTGAGTATTAGTCCATGTGTTCTGACAGTTTTCAAGCTTTTAGCCACTGTGCAGTACTGCTTCTTTACTTTATTAAGTATCTAGTATTATAAGTGACACATGGATAGGGTAGCAGTGATGTTGTTAGTATACAGATACATGAAATTCCATGATAGTAAAATATGAAAACTCCAGATAGTAAAATATTTCTAATTTATAATGAATAGGTTTCCATATATACATATATGGGATCAAATAGAGATGCTTTCAAAGTATCTATCAAGGTTATTCTAAGTATTAAATGAAGCATTATCACTTTATCATTCCTTTAATAGAATGAAATAATGCTGTATTAAAAGGATCACAGTGTGGTGAGATATAGTTTTTTTCACCACTTCTGCACCTGTTTTTGTGAAAAGGAAATATTCATACTTTATAAGTGGGGAAAATGGTTTTTTTTTTTAGGTCATTCACAACTGTATTCCAAACTGTTTGATATTTTAGTTTTAGGATTTAACTTCCTAACAAAAGTCATGTGACATCAGCAGCGAGGTGCAGTGAAAGCTCTCTCAGGAATACTTGTAATAGAAAGGAAGACTTTGGGTCTGTGAGGTTGTGTGGGCTTGAATGTGATTTTTATTTGATATATGAGCTGTGACATAACTATTGCATGACTGAGATGTACTTGTAAGTGCCGTACTATGCAGATGGGTTTTTTCTGAAACAAAGCCAGAAATGAAATCTTGAATGTGTTCATTTAGTGAGAGAAAGAATACTTCATAAAAACATATGGAAACATTTCGAAGTTTTTTTCATTAAATGAGGCTTTTACTTTCTAAGCATTTTTATGATTGTTTAAGTTAATATGTCATTTGCCTCATATTTTCCAAGTTTAGTGAGACATAGAAGTCTTATAGAACTGAGATGTTTTGAAACAACCAGATCACTTTTAGGAATGCAGATTTTAGAATTAGATGATTATTAGAAAACTAGGATTGAATCATGGATATATTTTTCATTAAGTGATTAATCATAAAATTATCCATCCCTCGTTAATTATTTTAACATTATCATGGGATTTGGTGAGGAGATGTATAGAGTGTTATTCTCTTTTTTGCTCATTTTAAAATTGTTACAGCATAGGACAACATTAAAGGAAATCATAAAAAGAAAAATACCACAAGTAAAACATGACTGTTTTTAATTTTCCATTTTCCCTTCAAACCCACGTCCCTGTATATAAAGTTTTACATGGTTCTGTTTATTATGTATATACCATTTTATGTTATGCTTTTCTTTTATAACATTATATTAAATTTTTTCTTTTTGGTGTTCACTTACTTTTGTTTTTTCCATTGTGAAAGCATAGAAAGAAAATTTCCTTAGATTGTGAACCCTCTCAACTTCTCATTTCATCTTCCTCTTCCTTTCACAGAGAAGTAGCTGAGAATGATATACATGTTGCCATTCCACTCAGCTTTGATGCTGAATCCAGTGTATGTTTTGCAGTTTATATCTTGTTTTTACATATTTGACACACAGAACACTTTTTGATTTGTAGGTTTTTCTCTGTTGTCTTTCACCTTGACCTTGAGGAAGTGCTTGGAGTAATCTTTTCCTATATAACTTCAGTTACTACCCATCCACTGACGAGTGTTTTATTTAATTCTTTAGCCAAGAACTCTACCTTCTCTTACTCTTTTCCAGTTCTTTCTCTCTATTGCAGTCTCAGTGATCTTTATAAATTAGAATTCTGACTATGTCCTTCGGTGGGTTTTCCATCTGTCTACATGATAAAATTGGAACTTGTTTGCATGTCAGTCCAAGATCATTTTATGATCTTTCAGACTCATTTCTGAAATCTTTCTTCAAGTCTCTTCCTTTAGCCATTTTGAACTACGAGGTGCCCAAATACACGTTTCCCATACCTCTTTGGTGTAACAACTTTTTTACCCTCCCACCTATTTCTTCTTCTTATCTGCTTAACCACTGCTTTTCATTTCAGACTTAACTGAAGCTTCATAGCCTTCAGTTTGAGTTATGTATACTTCTTTTATATTCCCCAAGTAAGCTGTCTAACATGATGCCAGATATATAGTATATGCCTCAAAAATGTTTTTTTAATTGAATTATTGAATTTTATTCCATTGAGTTAATGTTTTGGGAATTCATTAACACTTGAACACTCCAGTATTCTTGCTGGAGAATCCCATGGACAGAGGAGCCTGATGGGCCACAGTCCATGGGGTCACAAGAGTTGGGCATGACTTAGTGACTAAAAACCAAAAAAAAAAAACCACACTAACACTTGAAATTTAAGTGATTAATTTACTAGATAAAGCATTTTGCATCTTTACACATATTAATATTTTTGAAAGTTATTTTCCTGCAAAATATTCCAAGAAATACTGAATTAAAGTTTAGGACACTTTGTGACTTTTGGACATCATACTTTGGGTAATGATTTTTAATATCAATCTTTTCCAAAATATGTATTATAGAATGGGTATAGTGATTTTTAAAATCAAGAGTATTGGTACTGGTAATATTTTCTTGGTTTAAAGACTTTTTTTTTTAATCCTTACCAAAAAAAAAATGACTTTAGTATATTTATTAATTTTTGCATTTTGTAAACATTTGTGGGCACCATTGTGTGTCACTCTTTGTGCCAGTCACTGGGAACACAAATATAGTACGATTCATCTTCACCCTAATTCTTTCCCTGATCAATAGTGTGTGCTCAAGTCATGTCTGACTCTTTTGCATGCGCATGGACTGTAGCCCACCAAACACTTCTGTCCATGGGATTTCCCAGGCAAGAATACTGGAGTGGGTTGCCATTTCCTCCTCCAGGGAATCTTCCTGACCCAGGGATTGAACCTGAATCTCTTGTGTCTCCTGATTGGCAGGTGGTTTCTTTACCACTAGTGCCACCTGGGAAGCCCCAATTCTTTTCTTGGTTAGGTGCAAAATAGATTTCCTAAGAGCTTTGAACAGTAATTCAAATGATATAATTCATGTACATTTATTCCACTAATTGTAACTGCCTGTTAAATAGGAAGACAAATCAATGTTAAACTATTAATGCCATAAAAGTTTAACAATTTTTTTGTTATTTGTGTTTGAGAATGGCTTTGTTACTTGTAAAACTGCCTTTTTTTTTTTTTTTATTAACATGGTATTTTAATTTTTATCCATTATGTTAGAGGAATGTTGTTTCAGTTAGGATCAGATTTTAATGAGTAATAAAAATAAAGTAATTTTTTTGTCAGAAAATATAATTAGTAGATTGCTGAATGAATTTTTTCTATAACAAGTTGAACTAATAGTATTTATAATATAGTTTATCTGTGTTTATTTCTTTATTTAAAGTATTGTTCTGGTATGTTACATATTTAGATGTTAAAATGTAAGCAGATGGTTATAGTATTTCTTTGTACACGTTACCCACACAAGAACTCTTTGTACTGTTGGCGGTACTGTTACACGGTTCCTTACTATAGTAAGTAAATATATTACCTCAGCCCGTAATCAGCCTGCCATTGCCACTGATGACCCAATGCTTAAGTTGTAACACTATGCTGCTGACCCAGACTCTGGGGGCTTATTTTATTTTATTTTTTTTTGATGCATTGCTGTAGGCAGTTTTAAGGGTGTGGAACCAAGCCATTTTCTCCCTTGGACTCATTTCCACTTTTATTTCCTATGGGAGGCTTAGCCTTCCTTTAAAATACTAGCATTTTTAAATTGTTCACCTATTTTATGATTACTGGGTAGATTAGTAATGCTTCTTGCTCATTTTAGCTCACTGACTTTAAAAAGAAAATTAGTGTGACTTAACCATTGGTGTTAAACAACTCTCAAAATGAAAATTTTCTCATTTATAAAGTGCTTTTCTATTAGACACTTTGTTCTTTTGTGTCTATTTGTGTGTTTCGTGGTTTAGTATTTTTTTTATGTTTATATGCTAGGGATGTTTGGCCTGATTTTGTCTTGCTGCTGCTTCTAAGTCACTTCAGTCGTGTCTGACTCTGTATGACCCCATAGACGGCAGCCCACCAGGCTCCGCCGTTCCTGGGATTCTCCAGGCAAGAACGCTGGAGTGGGTTGCCATTTCCTTCTTGGGAGAGTGTAATTGAGAACTGATAGGTTATATGAAGTTGAAAAGAAATTAAATGAGTTATAAAAAAAATCAGTGCTTCATTTTTCCTTGGTAACTAATATGTTATTGGTAAGGAAGTGTCCTAAAAAGTGCAGAATGAATAGACCTCTAAACTGCATAATACCGTTCAATTTTTAACAGTAACTGCCTGTTGAAAACACAAGGAAGTTTAGTCACTAAGAATAATAAAAGTTATTTTTAGAATGTATGGATGCTTGGGGCTTCAGTATGCTGACCACAATTAAGCTTATAGATTAAATTTAAGTAAAAGTCATATGGTTTTAAAGGTTTATCTTTTAAAATTACTCTTACTTTAGTTCATTTAGTTCATTTCCTGTCTTCATCAAGAAATTTATAGAACACTGTATTTGAACCAGGTGCATTATATGGCACTAGGGTTATTAAGATGAGGCAGGCACAGATTAAAAGAGTTTCATCCTTAATAGAGAAACATACATAAATAAGCAGATAGTTATAATACAGTATAGTAGGTACTGCTGTATGTTGAAAAGAGAGACACAAAAAAAGATCAGTTAATTGGTTTTGAAGTCTTCATAGAGGAGGTAGCATTTAACTAAGACATATCTAAGGTAAGAATCTGCTAAGTGGCATGTGGCTATGAGTGTGAACATTAGTGCAGAATGAGGGTGGTGGGTAGTTATTTCATCAGATGCTTGATATTAAATGAATGTTTGTGCACCGTTAAAAATGAACATTTTAATTTGTAGGTAGAAAGAATGATTTTTTGAAATGGAAACTGTGCTTGTTGGATTCTCCAGGAAGCAGACATTGAGATGAAGTTAGGACTGCAAATTGTTTACTAGAGAGTAACACCTGTGAAAAGAAAAGAATGGGAGCAGGAGTGGTCAAACCAGTCTTCACGTTGTGAAGCTGACTTGACCACGTCTCTACCAATCCAGTCAGGAACCTCTGGAACAAAGTTGGAGGAGTCCTGCTGCACTGGGTGCAAAGTGCTACTTGATCTGTGTGATGGTTGAGTCTGCAAATGTGGAACCCATTGACAGGGAGGGTCGATTGTAAGGGATTTGAACATCTGTGGATTTTGATATCTGTTGGGGCTGAGAGAGTGCGGGTTTTGGAACCAATGTTCCATTGATACCCAGGGAAGACTGTGCGTCCTTCATTGGAGAGCTGAAAAAGACTCTAAAGAAGCCCAGCTGGAGGCTGTTGGCTAACCACACTCCATACAGCTGGGCAGTGTGTCTTTTGTTGGAGGGTAACCTAAGGTGAGATACGTGTCTGCCACAAAGATGGCTTGGGTCTTGGAATGGTATTAATCATTCATTCATTCAGTAACTATCACTGGTGGCGGTGGTGGTTTAGTTGCTAAGTCGTGTCCGACTCTTGCGACCACATGGACTGTACCCTGCCAGCCTCCTCTGTCCATGGGGATTCTCTAGGCAAGAATACTGGAGTGGGTTGCCAGTTCCTTCTCCAGGGGATCTTCCCGACCCAGGAATCAAACCTAGGTCTCATGCATTGCAGGCAGGTTCTTTACCAACTGAGCTGTGAGGAAAGCCCCAACTACCACTGGACACATGTGCTAGGAGTAGTGCTAGACATGGGTCTGGTCAGCAAAGCAGTTATGTCACTCTTGTCATGTAGGGAAAAGATCTGGAAGAGCAATATTCCAAACAAAAGGAACATTGATTATAAAGCCCCTTTCCAGTGGTCATGTATGGGTGTGAGAGTTGAACTATGAAGAAGGCTGAGTGCCGAAGAATTGATGCTTTTGAACTATGGTGTTGGAGAAGACTCTTGAGAGTCCCTTGGACTGCAAAGAGATCCAACCAGTCCATTCTAAAGGAGATCAGCCCTGGGATTTCTTTGGAGGGAATGATGCTGAAGCTGAAACTCCAGTACTTTGGCCACCTCATGTGAAGAGTTGACTCATTGGAAAAGACTCTGATGCTGGGAGGGATTGGGGGCAGGAGGAGAAGAGGACGACAGAGGATGAGATGGCTGGATGCCATCACTGACTCAATGGACGTGAGTCTGAGTGAACTCCAGGAGTTGGTGATGGACAGGGAGGCCTGTGTGCTGTGATTCATGGGGTCGCAAAGAGTCGGACACGACTGAGTGACTGAACTGAAGGGTAACAGTTTGGCACAGAAGACAGAAAGAAGGCCACTTTGGCTGCAAAGTTCTGAAAAAGAGAGGGAGACAGGGAGGGACAGGGAAGGAAGGGAAATGAGGTCAGAGAGTTGGAAGGCCTTGCAAGCCACAGTAAGGACTTTGGATTTTGTTCTAATTGCAATGGGAGGTCATTGGAGGGTTTTAAGCAGAAGAATGACACAATTTGACTTACGATTTGAAAGTTTACTTTTGCTTACCAGCTTCCACATTTAGTAGTAATGGTGCAAATATGTCTTGACTTTTGACTTTTGATACACCATGTAGTCAGTTGGAGGATTCTTTTACATTTACATTGGCAATGGTATAATATAATATCTGCTGAAAAGATACATACATACACACCCACATCCTTTAAAAACACATTATTTCCATTATCAGAGTCTGTTTTTACTGATTTCTTTTATTTCTATAGTAACCCATTAATCAGTTCTCTTGTTTTTAAGTGACTATTTGATACTCAGTTACAAGTCATATTAATTATAGTTTTTAGCTATGTATAGAACCTTTTTTTTTTTTTTCTTTTTGCCTATTCTTAGCTCTGTAAAAAACACAAATAAACTTCTTTGTTGGAATTTTATTTAGGCATTTGAAACTCTTTGTGAGAATGTGCTGTGAGTCTTTAAAGTTTAACTAGTCCCTTACTGAATCCATACAACTCTCTGGTGTAGTGCAGGACAGAATTTAAAGATCCCAGGTTTCTTGCATATAGCAGAGACCTGTATGTTGCTGGCTTCCAGAGCTGCTCTTATTTTTCTTGCTATCAGAAGTTTGCCCTCCTCCCACAGGAATTTTTAGGACTCTTATCTCCGCTCAGATTATTGACTTGTCCAATATAGGATGATTTTAGTTATTTACGATTCTTATTTAAGGCTTGTATTATTTTTGCTGAACATTGTTTTAGTTTTTTCTGAAAAGCGTTTTCTCAGTACTAAAGTTTGAAGCTTGGCCCCACCATTTGTTAACCACATGACCTAGATAAGTCTCTTTACCTCTTTAACTCAGTTTCCTTCTCTGTAGAATGGGGAAGACCAGTGGTACCTGTTTTTATAGGCCTATGGTGAAAAGTAAGGGAAGTAATGCAAAATGTTTGGTATACCACCATTGTTCTATAAGTATAAATTGTCACTCTTTTCACTCTGACTTTAAGCTCTAGTTTTTAGTTTATTAGGGATGTATGGAAGTACAGATTCAGTTTGGTTTTCATCTAAAATCTGCTCTTCAGCTTTAGTTCTGGCCTCAGTCTTTGAAAGATTGAATAGCAGAATAGCCACTTCAGTGTCATTTTTGGCATTCTTGAATTTGTGTGTAAAAATTCTTGCAGCCTAACAGCATCAGTTTAATAAATGAGGCATATCACTTGGATTTATTATTAAGGTCTCAATTTTCGCTTTCAATTACATGTAAAACATTCTCTGTATAACCGAGAATGAGCATTTCCTCATTGGTTTTATGTGTCGAAACTCTGTCAGTGAGTTGAAGTATAAATATTCATTATAAGAGAAAAATACTATAAGTACAAATGGTTTTAAACACTGTTAATTTTGTGTGTAATAGTAATTATTATTTTAAAAGTTCAATGATTAGGTGTAGAGATTGATAGGTAACAGAAGTATTAATATCATACCTTATTTAGATAACTTTATGAAGGTCTTTTCATTTTTCTAAGTTAAAAACGTTCTTAAAGAGTTAATAAAAATAGAAGTTGGAATCTATAGCTTTTTAATGTGTTTGCGTTAATAAAACTTTAAAATTTTCTTAATATTCTAGTTTTAGCACCAAGTCTCTCAAGATATGATCCCATCTCAAGATGGGAATTCACATCTTACAAGGTTGGATTAAACACAGAAATCAGAATGTTTGAGGAGGGATAACTCAAAATGGTGCTAACTCATATCTAAGAAAATTATCTTTGATTATAATAGTGAAAAAATATAATGAGTGTGAAAAGAAGAAGGTATTAAAGAACTGTAAGATATCCATAACACATTCTGTTTTCCCGATCAAAATTATAGACTTTTACAGGCATACTTTCTAGCCATTTCTGTGGAAGTGTAATTATTTTATGGATGTAAGAAAACTTAATAGCCTGGTGAAAAGATCAGCATCAACAGTGTTAGCCAAAGGAATCCTGTTTGCCTGTCTACAGTTGAACATATATTTTGTACTGAGTATGTGCAGACTAGAGACTACAGAAATAACCTAGCAGCTGATACCAAATGAGAAATTGTATACTATACTATCAATTAAAAGTCAGCTCTTAAAATGCTTAATAAAAATTTATAGTGATAATTTTTACTGAAAGATAATTAATATTTCAGAAATTCATTCTGTTATGAGGATATATGGCTTTGACTAGACCTGAGTAATATGCTTTTTTTTTTTTTTTTTAACAATATAGGAAAATAGTAAACTTTTTCTTTTTCTCCTTCTATGTGCCTAAAATATAAATCAGTTTACCAAGGGTATATAGAATATTGGGTAATTTTAGAAGAAAGAGTTTCTAACATCAAAATCTTGCATTTCCATTCTACAAATTTTCAGAGGCCAGTTTCTATTTTAATTAGTAATTTAGTAGATTATATATTACGCATGTTCAATCATAACCATTGCCAGATGTTTTTCTCCTTACTACCTTACATCCATATTTTAAAAAAAGTAATTGAAGTACCTTCTAACATAACTTCCATACAAAGAAGAGTATCATGAAAACATTTTCTGTATATTATTTCATTTTCCCCTTACATCAGTACTTATAATATCTGCTCTCAGGTCTTTGATGACTAAGATAGTCATTAAAGCACTAACTGAAATAGAGGAGGGTGATAAATAAATTTTGCTTTTTAGCTTTGGCTGCGGTGGAACATTCTGGTAACTGTTTATTGATTCCATTGCCAATAGATGCAACAGAGAAGGTGGAGATGGAGCTTTTATAGTTTATAAGCAATTGTGTGGTATCCAAATAAGTAATACAAGGCATATTTTAACAATACAGGAACTGGGTTTAATTTAATTAACTGAGATCAAATGTGGTGTGCCTCCCACATGTGGTAAGCCACAGTGGCATTTATATGCTGATGCTTCAGAAACACTACTGTTTTATCTACCTTTATTGGCCAAGTGTACCATGGAGGCATTATCTAAAGCCTGGAAAATAGATCTCATGGATTTTGCTTTAATGATAAGTCTAATATGTTAATTATATTAATTAACATTAATATAATTCATTTATTGATGTCAGTTTAATGGAATTTCTAAAATCTGTTCTTAATGACTTTTAGGTATGAAACTGATGATTTTACCATGTTTCCTAAAGCAGAGAACAGATGAATTACAAGAATTTGTTTCTAACTCAGTAAGCAATTATCATTATGACCTATTACATTCACCCTATAAAATAATGTATATTGCTAAAAGAAGGCAAGTAGAGAATGGAGAAAAAAGAATTGAAATTTTGTGTGTAGAATATTTTGGAAACCCTTACCATTTCATGATGCTGTGTCAACTGTCTTATACATAAAGCATTTATAAAAAATTCCAGTCCTATGGTTATTTTAACTTATATAGTAAATGAGATTTATATATATATATAATAAATGCAAATATTTTGTGTTTGCTATTACAGATACTTTTTGGATTAGTTGATAAGAACTTTAAAATTTGCTATGAAGTTAAAAGTATAATTCTAAAATTCTATCACAATTATTTTTCAATATGTTGCCAATGCAGGGGTAGTAATTAAAGTCTTGTATAAAATGGTAGGAACAAGTGACCAGAATAATAGGCTTATTTTAGTTAAGAGGTAACCAAGTCATAGAAATATACTGTCAGTAAGAAATGAATAAACATTAATAAAAAGTCACGATTAAAACAAAAAGTGTAAGGAATGTCTTTGGACAATAGGGACACCCTGTTAGGGATATGGCACTAAAGGTTGTCAGTTAAGGATGGCATTGTATAAGTAATTTCAGTAATAGAATGGTTTTTCCTATTTCTCCATATTAAATTCTAATGAAAGAATTAATCAGATTTAAAAATCCTTAGAGGTTTTATTTTTTTTTATTACCTTAGAAGAAAACCTATTTGTGGTGATACGTAAAAACAAACCCACTATAGATTGTTTTTATTGTTAAATGGGGGAAACAGTTTGCAAACGAATACTATAAGGTGATCATATTTGTGTGTGTATATTTTAAAGTATATTATTATATTTGGATATCCATAGCAAAATGCCTAGAAAGATATACCAAAAATATTAATAGTAACTGCCTTTGGGGAGTGGAATTAAGATTATTAGTGGAGGAGGGCAAAATAAGAGACTTTTACTTTATACCCTTCTATACTATGGGGCTTCCCAGGTGGCACTAGCGGTAAAGAACCTGCCTGCCAGTGCTAAAGATACAAGAGACACAGGTTTGATCCCTGGGTTGGAAAAATCCATTGGAGGAGGAAATGGCAACCCACCCCAGTATTCTTGCCTGGAGAATCCCATGGACAGAAGAGTCTAGTGGGCTACTGTTCATAGGCTTGCAAAGAGTTGGACATGAGTGAAGTGACTTAGCACACATGCACATAGGGATACATAATTAATTTCTGTTACTTGATTACTACAATAATGCAGTTTCAGTTCAGTTTAGTTGCTCAGTCGTGTCCGACTATACGACCCCATGAATCGCAGCACGCCAGGCCTCCCTGTCCATCACCAACTCCCGAAGTTCACCCAGACTCACTTCCATCAGGTCAGTGACGGCATCCATCCATCTCATCCTCTGTCATCCCCTTCTCCTCCTGCCCCCAATCCCTCCCAGCATCAGAGTCTTTTCCAATGAGTCAACTCTTCGCATGAGGTGGCCAAAGTACTGGAGTTTCAGCTTTAGCATCATTCCTTCCAAAGAAATCCCAGGGCTGATCTCCTTCAGAATGGACTGGTTGGATCTCCTTGCAGTCCAAGGGACTCTCAACAGTCTTCTCCAACACCACAGTTCAAAAGCATCAATTCTTCGGCGCTCAGCCTTCTTCACAGTCCAACTCTCACATCCATACATGACCACAGGAAAAACCATAGCCTTGACTAGATGAACCTTTGTTGGCAAAGTAATGTCTCTGCTTTTGAATATGCTATCTAGGTTGGTCATAACTTTCCTTCCAAGGAG